>NC_000084.6:30225000-30427500 GCF_000001635.26 Mus musculus | reverse complement strand
TTCAAAAGATTTTTAGGACAAAAATTAAAATTATTAATGTAAAGATTTAATAGGTTAAAATTTGATGCTCAAATTATAATGGATAAAAGCTTTAAGTGACCATTTATCTACAGAAGATATTCCCATGACCAATGAAGCACATGAAGCAGTGTTCAACATCACTATTTGTCAGTAAACTATAAAGTTAACCTGAAGGGTTAGGAGTCTGAGGATGGACATTTCACTCCACATACAGAAGCTTTGTCACCCCCCTACAGGTACTGGGCCTGCTGTTCATGAGGTGAGTGCCCATCTCAAAGCCTATAGTTCTTTGATCCTATTGCTGGTTCTGGGATATCTTCCTTCTCTCTCTCTCTCTCTCTCTCTCTCTCTCTCTCTCTCTCTCTCCCTGGAAATCAGTCTGGCAGTTCCTCAGAAAATTGGACATAGTACTACCGGAGGATCCCGCAATACCTCTCCTGGGCATATATCCAGAAGATGTTCCAACCGGTAAGAAGAACACATGCTCCACTATGTTCATAGCAGCCTTATTTATAATAGCCAGAAGCTGGAAAGAACCCAGATGCCCCTCAACAGAGGAATGGATACAGAAAATGTGGTACATTTACACAATGGAGTACTACTCAGCTATTAAAAAGAATGAATTTATGAAATTCCTAGGCAAATGGATGGACCTGGAGGGCATCATCCTGAGTGAGGTAACCCAAAATCACAAAAGAACTCACATGATATGTACTCACTGGTAAGTTGATATTAGCCCAGAAACTTAGAATACCCAAGACACAAGATACAATTGGCAAAACACATGAAATTCAAGAAGAACGAAGACCAAAATGTGGACACTTTGCTCCTTCTTAGAATTGGGAGCAAAACACCCATGGAAGGAGTTACAGAGACAAAGTTTGGAGCTGAGATGAAAGGATGGACCATCTAGAGACTGCCATATCCGGGGATCCATCCCATAATCAGCCCCCAAACGCTGACACCATTGCACACACTAGCAAGATGTTGATGAAAGGACCCTGATATAGCTGTCTCTTGCGAGGCTATGCTGGGGCCTAGCAAACACATAAGTGGAGGCTCACAGTCAGCTATTGGATGGTTCACAGGGCCCCCAATGGAGGATCTAGAGAAAGTACCCAAGGAGCTAAAGGGGTCTGCAACCCTATAGGTGGAACAACAATATGAACTAACCAGTACCCCCCAGAGCTCGTGTCTCTAGCTGCATATGTATCAGAAGATGGCCTAGTCGGCCATCAGTGGAAAGAGAGGCCCATTGGTCATGCAAACTTTATATGCCCCAGTACAGGGGAACGCCAGGGCCAAGAAGTGGGAGTGTGGGGAGAGTTGAGGGTTTGGGGACTTATGGGGTAGCATTGGAAATGTAAATGAAGAAAAAACCTAATTAATAAAAAGAAAAGAAAAGAAAAGAAAAGAAAAGAAAAGAAAAGAAAAGAAAAGAAAACACAAGTGTTATAGGCTAAATCTTACTGGACCTGAGAGATACAGTTAGGTGCCATCTCAACACCTGCTGCACTGGACATTATTAAACTTGACCTTGCCAATGAAAGAACTACATCCCTAAAGAACTGCTGTTTTGAGGGTTTGTGACTTCTGTTAAGTTGGTCTGCTCATTGCTCTTATCTTCCTCTCTCTCAACATGGAAGCATCCCTTCCAAGTTATTGAAAAGGGATAGATACTGCAATGGCCAGTTTTATTCCTAGAACAGACTGCAATCTTTTAGGAGTTTCTGACTTGATGTATACATTTACTTATAAAATACCCATCCCATCCATGTCTACAGAGAAAGCAAAACCTCTCTCTCTGAGAAATATCTCTATCTGACCCGTATCCCTACATTTTACTAAACTGATCACTTGGATTGACAAAATAAAAACCATTATTTAGCCATAATTTCCCCCTTGACCTCAAAGAACCTGGAGCTCTTAGAAATTGATAAATATATGTTCCAGTATGCTGCGCAGTAAATTCCCTAAATGACCCAGAAATCAAGCTTCCATGGCGCTCAACTCAAGAGAGACCTCCGAGGTTTTCAAGGAGAAAGTGGAGTTTGATTTGTTTTGTTTGCTTGACACAAGGTCTCATGAAGGCCAGGCTAGTGTCAAACTCGATGGGTAACAGAGTATGACGCTGAACCCCCAAGCCTCCTGTGTGCACAACCATGCCCAGCTTTATACAAACATCTTCTGAGGTAGAAACATGCAAATCCATAAGTAGGAAGTCTTTCAGTCTAGAAGATTGTGGGTTCATCTAAGCGGAGCTGGCCTAGCCTCTAGTTCTGAAAGCCACAATGAAATAGCTGCACTTATTTAATATAAATCACAATAACAAGCTCTAAGTGGTTGTCATGAATGGACACTGCGTTGAGATGAGCACACAGGGAATTTCAGCTTTGCATCTCAACAAGACGTCCAAAGCTAGCAGCTAAGCACAGAACGCTTACTTGTTGAATATTTAAAGCAGTAAACAGCTTGTACTGACTGTAACTCTCCAAATTTCAGAACTAGAATTGCTTTTAGTAGAAATGCAAGCAAACTTATTATGTCAACAGTGCAAAAGAAGACAAATGGGTCATACTGGGGAACTGCATGTTTTGAGGGTGAGAGCAAGATCTAGTTCCTTTTCAGTGAGTTTACAGATTTTGTGTTACTGGACAAGCCAATGTCCTAGTCTTTGTCCTCTGCTGATGAAAGAGGAAACTGGTTCCTGCTTTATCATGCCTTCCAAGCTCTGCTGAACGCCTGTAAAGCAGCCCCGTTGGGGAGATTCTATCACAACAGAAGAGTAGAGCCCACATGGTAGTATTAATAACTATTAAGGAAATGTAGCTGAGATCATGGAGGGAAACCTCTTATAAGCAAGCATCTCCTGGGAGGAATTATCATTCCCTTACAGTGTTAAAATGCTGTCTTCTCAGTCCACTTCACACATGTGGCCTGGACATTGGGAAGCTTTCACAGAGCACATCAGATAGACTGATTAGGCCTTTCTCCAAATTAATGTTGGATTCTCCAAGCCTTGCCTTTCTGGTAAGGGAGTTTGTAACCCACTTCTGTCTTGCAACAGGAAAATAAAATTGGTTTTCTCTATGACATGCATCCCTAGGGTCTTTGTGATGAATCAGCTTTCATGGATTTCTTCTTTGACCTTATTAAGGACAGGCACAGTGGATAATTTTAATAAAGCAGGCTTCAATAGATCAAGGATATTGCTTCTAAGGACTGCATGGCTGGGAAGACTAATTAATGTTGCTTCTTTGAGGCAGGATCTGGGTGAGCAGCAAGAAGGCTTGCAATTTGACCAGACTTTGGACAATAAAACACAGGCTTTAATTTCTCTTTGCTTTTTCTGTGGGCTTCACACAATGAATGGAATGCAGCACATTTAGCCTGGCGTTCAGAACCATCAGCTGCCCTTGATCGATGCAACGCTAATGAGAACAGCCGCCAAGCAGCTGCAGTAATCAGGTCTGGACAGTCGATGTAGAAGGAAATGGGAAAACAGTTTGATATCAGGTGCTTCTCTAATCACACCTAATCAGAGGGGCGTGGTGTGATTCCAGAGGCTTCTGATAAGTTGGCAGTATCGGAATCTTCCAGAATAATTGCATAATTAAGATAAATGAACTACATGGCCTGGGGAAGGTAAAACACTAGGGACTGGGACCACTCCCAGGCTTGAAGGGAAAGGCTTCGGTCTTTCCCTAATACAGAATACTGCCCCATTTAACCTTGCCAGAAGTATAATGTGGAAAGGGGGTGGGCATATTCGTTGAAATTATTAACTCCTATCAATGAAAACAACAACAACAAAAATTACTATCACTACCACCATCCCAAGAGCCAGAGGAAGTACTAACCAGTTTCACCAACACTGTGGAGAGCATCTGCCAGCTGAGTGTTAGGCACATGTTCTTGCTCCCTTTCTGTTCTTCCACCAAATGAGCATGGGTGACTAGGACCAGCTGGAATGCCAAGAGTTCTCTGTCATGCCTCTCTCAAGGAAGTGAGGAACAGCAAAGACTAGAGACCAAATAAATGTTGCACAGCCACTTCCCCAAGTCTCCACTTACCCATGCTGAGTCTGTGGAGGCCTGGCAGTTTCTGCTGAATCTGCAGCCACTACTGATTTGTGTTTGTTCACACTTTTGAACTAGACTATTGGTATCATGACACTACTGAACTGGACTGCTGGTATCTTGACAACGGAGATTGGAATTAGCCTAAAGAACTACTTCTACTAAACAGATCCACATTCCTTTGACCTATTAATATCTTTTCTCCCCTTTGGACTAGAAAGAGTCTTGAAGTGTTTGCCAACCTTTATTAAAGTAAGTTTTGAAAAATCTAAGTCAACACAGCTATATAACCTGTAAAGCATCTCTCTCCTCCTCTGAATGACTTGACATTTTACAAACCACAGAACATGGGCACAGGAGTCACTGTTTTATCTACCTAGTCTGTTTTCTAAAGAGAGAGCAAAAGGGAGTGGAGTTGTATGAGTTGGAGGTGAAGAGGATCTGGGAGGAGTTCACGGAGGGGAAAACATGATCAAGAATATTTTATAATGTGTGTCCACGTTCTGCTCTGCTGCTGGGATGCTGGGCATGGCCGCTGAGAAGGCAAAACTCAGGGAGTATACTAGACTGTGTTGACTCTGCTCTGCCACCAATTAAGGTAGAGGCAAGACACCACTCAGGGGGTGGAAGTACAGTCTAAGATGAGGGGCTGAAACTGGTTCCCTGACTTCCAGGCATCCAGTCACCAATGGGGTGCAGAGGAGGGGGTCCATGGGCCACGACAAGGCCGGGACCATTGGGGGCTAGCAGGCTGAGGACAGAATGAGGACAGCAGGGCATGGAAATAGGGAACTCCTGCTTAGTGCGCCTGTGAAAGTCTTTAGTTTAGCAACAGTTGTTTGGGACCACAGAGAGACCTTCTGCGGGAGACTTAGGCAGCACTTGGTAGTTAAAGGCTTTCTGCATGCTCCCCATGGCAGTTCTTAACGAAAGAGACGGTTTTATTGACTGTTCATCATGGAAAATGGGTGCATACCACCTCCTCAGGGTGGACCTGAGATTAAATACCTTTTGCAGGATGGACTCTCTAGGAAGGGAAGCTTATTGGCTAAACCCTCAGGGCCTCTAGCTACCTCATTAGTGTGGAGAATTCTGTTTTGGGCTATGTGATGGATGTGGGGAGTGTGGACATGTTTCAGGGCCAGGAAGCTAGTAGGGAGCAGGCAGGTGCCCACCGTCTCAGGGTACAGGGTCTCTACCTTACCAAGTTTCCTACCACAGTCCACTGTCCCACATCACATAAAATGTTTTCACTAAAATATAATAATCTTCCAATAAGCACAAACACTGGATGCCACAGGCAGTCATGAACAAATGAGAACCAAGCACGGCACTTGGCTTTCAGGAAGCCAGAGCTACTCCTTATTCTTTGGATGACCTAAATCTGATCATGTGAAAATATATTAATAGAGATATCCAAAGGTGAGGGTCCAGAATATTCTGGGACCATATTTCAGAAAAATAGCAAATATTGTCAAGACATTGATTGGTTTGATGAGTCACCCATGCATAGCTACACCTAAAGCCTCATTCCTACACCTAGGCCTAGGATTTACATTCATGTTGTGTTCCATGGACACTTTGAGAATCAAAAACAAATGAACAAATAAAAACACCCATGAATAAATATCCAGGGCAAAAGAAATGTATGAAAACTGAGCCAGAAAAACAGCAGTATGGTCACTATACCCATGTGTCATGGTGGCAACACTGTGACTAAATGCACAGCTGCCTCTCAAAGTGTTAGAAAACCAGCCAACTTTCTCTACACAGAGGATAAACAGGCTGAGAAAGAAATTAGGGAAAAAACACCCTTCACAATAGTCACAAATAATATAAAATACCTTGGTGTGACTATAAGAAAGTGAAAGATCTGTATGAAAAGAACTTTAAGTCACCGAAGAAAGAAATCTAAGAAGATCGCAGAAGATGGAAAGATCTCCCATGCTCATGGATTGGCAGGATTAACATAGTAAAAATGGCTATCTTGCCGAAAGCAATCTACAGATTCAATGCAATTCCCAAGAAAATTCCAACTCAATTCTTCACAGAGTTAGAAAGAAAAATTTGCAAATTCATCTGGAACAACAAAAAAACCTAGGATAGCAAAAACTATTCTCAACAATAAAAGAACCTCTGTTGGTATCACGATGCCTGACCTCAAGCTGTATTACATAGCAATTGTGATTCAAAAAAACAAAAAAACAAAAAACAAACAAACAAAAAAAAAAACTGCATGGTACTGGTACAGTGACAGACGGGTAGAACAATGGAATAGAATTGAAGACCCAGAAATGAACGCACAAACCTATGTTCACTTGATCTTTGACAAAGGAGCTAAAACCATCCAGTGGAAAAAAGACAGCATCTTCAACAAATGGTGCTGGGTCAATTGGCAGTTATCATGTACAAGAAAGCAAATTGATCCATTCTTATCTCCTTGTAGAAAACTCAAGTCTAAGAGGACCAAGGAACTCCACATAAATCCAGAGACTCTGAAACTTATAGAGGAGAAAGTGGGGAAAAGCCTAGATGATATGGGCACAGGGGAAAAATTTCTGAACAGACAGCAATGGCTTGTGCTGTAAGAGCAAGAATCAACAAATAGGACTTCATAAAATTGTAAAGCTTCTGTAAAGCAAAAGATACTGTCAATAAGACAAAAAGGCCACCAACAGATTGGGGAAGGATCTTTACCAATCTTAAATCAGATAGGGGACTAATATCCAATATATATAAGGAACTCAAGAAGGTGGACTCCAGAAAATCAAATAACCCCATTAAAAATAGGGTACAGAGCTAAACAAAGAATTCCCAACTGAGGAATACCGAAGGGCTGAGAAGCACCTGAAAAAATGTTCAACATCCTTAATCATCTGGGAAATGCAAATCAAAACAACCCTGAGATTCTACCTCACAACAGTCAGAATGGCTAAGATCAAAAATTCAGGTGACAGCAGATGCTGGCGAGGATGTGGAGAAAGAGGAACACTCCTCCATTGCTGGTGGGATTGCAAGCTGGCACAACCACTCTGGAAATCAGTCTGGTGGTTTCTCAGAGAATTGGGCATAGTACTACTGGAAGATCCAGCAATACCTCTCCTGGGCATATACCCAGAAGATGCTCCAACTTGTAATAAGGACACATGCTCCACTATGTTCATAGCAGCCTTATTTATAATAGCCAGAAGCTGGAAAGAACCCAGATGTCCCTCAATAGAGGAATGGATACAGGAAATGTGTACATTTACACAGTGGAGTATTCCTCAGCATTTAAAAACAATGAATTTGGACATCTTAGCAAGGCTGCTGTGGTCCACACGACTCTCTGAGCTTCGCCATGCCGCCCAAAGACGACAAGAAGAAGAAAGATGCCGGAAAGTCAGCCAAAAAGGATAAAGATCCAGTAAATAAATCTGGTGGCAAGGCCAAGAAGAAGAAGTGGTCCAAAGGCAAAGTTCGGGACAAGTTGAACAATCTTGTCCTGTTCGACAAAGCGACATAAGACAAGCTCTGTAAAGAGGTTCCGAACTATAAGCTTATTACTCCAGCTGTGGTCTCCGAGAGACTGAAGATTCGCGGTTCCTTGGCCAGGGCAGCCCTTCAGGAGCTCCTTAGTAAAGGACTTATCAAGCTGGTTTCAAAGCACAGAGCCCAAGTAATTTACACCAGAAACACAAAGGGTGGAGACGCTCCAGCTGCTGGCGAAGATGCATGAACAGGTTCAATCAGCTGTACATTTGGGAAAATAAAACTTTATTGAATCAAAAAAAAAACAAAAAAAAACAATGAATTTATGAAATTCTTAGACAAATGGATGCATCTGGAGGATATCATCCTGAGTGAGGTAACCCATTCACAAAAGAACACACATGATATGCACTCACTGATAAGTGGATAGTAGCCCAGAAATTTAGACTACCCAAGATAAAATTTATACCACACATGAAACTCAAGAAGAAGGAAGACCAAAATGTGGATACTTCATTTCTTCTTAGAATGGGGAACAAAATACCCATGGAAGGAGTTACAAAGTTCGGAGCTGAGACATTAGAAAGGACCATCCAGAGACTGTCCCACCTGGGGATCCATCCCATTTATAACTACCAAACTCAGACAATATTGCATGTGCCAGCAAGATTTTTCTGACAAAACCCTGATATAGCTCTCTCATTTGAAGCTATGCCAGTGCCTATCAAATACAGAAGTGGAATCTCACAGTCATCTATTGAATGGAAGACAGGTCCCCTAAAGAAGGAGCTAGAGGAAGTAACCAAGGAGCCAAAGGGGTCGGCAACCCTACAGGAGGATCAACAATAAGAACTAACCAGTACCCCACAGAACTGTGTCTCTAGTTGCATATGTAGCAGAGGATGGCCTAGTTGGCCATCAATGGGAGGAGAGGCCCTTGGTCTTGCGAAGATCATATGCCCCAATACAGGGTAATGCCAGGGCCAGGAAGCTGGAGTAGGTGGGTTGGGGAACAGTGCGGGGGGGGGGGGGATAGGGAACTTTGGGGATAACATTTGAAATGTAAATGAAGAAAATATCTAATTTTTAAAAAAAGAAGTGAAAGAAAAGAAGACCAGCCAAGGAGTCAAGAGCTTTGCCTACACTGAACTTTTCCTCCTCACAGCTTCATCATCTCTGTCCCTTCTTCTTTCTCTTGCCTTTCTTTTACTGATCCCTTCTTTTTCCATGACACCTTCAGAATTTTTCTATTTTCTGCTTTGTTCATGATGAAAGCATTCTATCTCTAGTGTACAAACCTATTTCTGCCTTCTTTCTTCACCTCCTTTCTCTCTCTCTCTCTCTCTCTCTCTCTCTCTCTCTCTCTCTCTCTCTCCCCCCTCCCTCTCCCTTCCTTCTTCCTGATATTTATTTAAAATTGCAATTTACAAGCACTCATGCAGTAACTGGTTATAAATAAAACAGACGTCTGAGGGAATCAAGAGATTTATAGACTAACCACATATACATAAGCAGCAGATAGTAAAGCATATGGAGTAGTGTATGCCGACAGCTCTAGGTATATGCATGTATGCATTGCTCCTGTCCAGGTAAGAGTCATTGAATAACCTCAGGTACTACTTCGGATAAGAAGGGGCCATCTCAAAGAAACCCTGCCCTGCGTCTTTTGTCACTTAGAACTCCAAACGTATTTGTTGTCATCTTAGAGGTTTTATGAATAGTACATATGCCATTTCATTCAGCTTAAAGTGTTTATGTAAATTCTGTCACTTTTACTCAATATAGGTGGATGTCTTAGAGATGAGTAAGGTTTTTCCATTGCAAAGGTAGGGGAAGTAACTACTTTATTCTTAATGTGATTATATAGATAAAATCTCAATGGCTGTCTCTATGGGAACAAGGAACATAATAAAAGGTCAGTGCCTGTTATTGTGTTAAGATTGATAACCACACAGAGGATAAACTAAGAGCTTCCCCAGGCCTGACTGCGGAGACCTCTGATGGGCTAGGAGCATGTGCATCAGCTTAACTCCGCACCAAGCCTTAAAATCTACTAAGGCTTCAGTAATTGAGACATCTAATACAATGTGAGGAGCCACCCTTGCAATCACCATTACAAGATGGCGCTGATATCCAGTGTTCTAACTAGTAAACAAGTAGTCTGTGCATGTATTTTTCCATGCCTTGTGCCCTGCCTGTCCCATGATGTCACCTGGGCTAATGGTGAGCAGCTAATCAGGAGCTGACACGTCTCCAACTGCTCTTTGTGGGTTATAAAATGACTGAGTTTCCTGTATTCAAGGTCTTCCTCCTGAGAAGTAAGCAATAAAGCTTTTGCCGCAGAAGATTCCGGTTGTCCTGAGTGTGTTCTTGCTGGCGGGGACAAAAGCTCGGGATAATACAAAGCCTGAATATTTATAGCAAGTTGGCATCTAAGGATTTTACAATGTGAATTTTAGAAAATTAATTAATATTTTGGTGTAACTACTAGAGTACAGAATGAGAGATTTCTCAGAGTATTTGTAAATGACTTGCATGCATCTTACAACTGTCCAGTGCAATTTCAGTAATTAGACATCCTGATTTCCTATCTCCTGTATGAATTTTTAGAAATGTTTTAATTTCTTTTTGAACTTGGATGGTAAACCTAAAGTCTATGTAATTTCATATTTGGCACCAATCCACTAATATCTTACTATAACTTAGAAAATACCATACATGAATGATTGAAAAGGGGTCCCAAACTGTGGTTACCAAGCAAATATGAATTATGACCTTAGGCAATAGCAAGGTGCTCATGTTTCTGCACGGAAGGGATTCATTTCTCAACTATGATTTTAACAGGATTTTAAGTCAGAAAAATAAAATTGATTCCATACCCCAAACCTCAAGTGCCATAATTTGTGGGGAATTCCTAGGGTACAAGGCATTACTATTATATATCTGGAGAAGACCATTTTCAGAGACTATGGGAAAGTTGAAAATCCTTTGCTAAAATCAAATAACAGAGCTCAAGTTCAGTAAGTAAATACTTCCATGTGTTTAAATATAAACCATGCTGTAATTGCACTTTTATGTCAAAAGCAGGTTGCACTGCTATTAATACCTATTCAGAATACTACAGAGCACCCCAAAAATCTATCTTGGGTCCAAACTCACCCCCCAAATCACTCAGGCCATCACCAGTTCTTTTCAGGTGAACTGTGGGGTTATTTCAGAATGTTCTCATGTTAGCAGATGTTATATATTACATTTGGTCCCTCTCCAAGAAAACTTCACAATGGATATTCAGGAGTCCAGCTTAAAAGAAGAAAATATGGTTTTGATGGCGACTCAGCTGAAGCAAGTGGCTCTATGTTCACTTAGGCATCACCATTTCTAGTCTGCAGGCAAGAAAAATGCTAAGGGCACTCTTGACAAACTCAGCTCAATTACATTTGTATCTACATGGGATTGTTAAGTTCTGATTCTGATTTTTGATGCTGACATTGAACCCAGGGCTTTACATTGTGTAAGCATGTGATCTACCACTGAGTTATACCCCAGTCCACTCCTGAACCATCTCCTTTATCAGCCCACATTAATGTTTAATACTTTTCAAAAAACCATCTGAGAAGAAAAAATACAACTCTGTATTTCATAACTACCTTGTAAAATGTAATTTTATATAAATGTAACACTTTCATACCAGAACAGAAAACATGTTATAGCCAATTAAAAATAATTGGAGGACCTGCTGTATGCACAGCATTTAATGCTGTATTGTGAGACCAGGAATGCCAGAAGACCTGTGCTTCATACTGAAAGATCCCATGAAGCAAGATTAGACCTTATATTCTGCATATCTAGATATACCTGATATTCTAGAAGACAGTAAATAGTTAATTAGTTCATTTCAGGTAAGTGAATGAATGTGGCTATCAATGGCCACTGCTACACACATGGCATTCTTTTACTGGTGCCAGCTAGTTTTCTCCAATTAGACACAAGACTTCCAGATAGGATCATGAGAATGCATCAGTGAGACTAGCCAGCAAGCTCCATGCACACAGGAGAAATTTCTGGACTCAGCAGCCCTTCAGTGGTTCCTGGACCCTTTGGAGGAGGCTGTGGTACTGATGAAAGTGCCTGGCACAGCCAGATTCACATCTACATCTCTGAGCAAGGAAAACTCAGTTGTTGAAGAAAGCATAAATCTGCATAAGGAAAGCACTTGTGTAGTGTAAGAAAATATTGGTTAACCCAAAACATACCATCTTTATCACTGCATAAGCAGGATGCATCCCACTCTGTCTCATTTCTGGCTTGCTGGAAAAAGGTTAATTTTGACAATGACAATTCTTGAAACACAGGTGTTTTCCTTCCTTTCTATGTGTTCATATTTATTGTCTTTTTTCTTCTTTTGCCTGGGTTTTGAGTGACATAAGAAAAGTCTTCTCTGTTCTGTTGTTCTAAACTGATTTGTTATTACTTTCTCCTTCTTTTAATCTGGTTTTATTTACACGTACATGTTTGATATTCAGCTTCCTGTCTTCAATGTTTTCCAAGTCCTTGATATGTGATTACACCTCACACCCCGGTCATAACTGGCCTTTTGGTTTCAACCTTTCTTGCTCCCATTGCAGCTATAGTGTTGCTCTCCATGGTACTAGGCGCCAACAGACCCTACATCTCCTCTCAATTACAGATTAAAAAGTGAGTAAAAATGAATGTGCCTTTGAAATTATTTGCCTAGAGGAAACAAGATCTAGAGGCCCCAGTCTGCAGAAAGCCCACAGCCTAGTCTCTGTCCACTGTCTTAGAGAACAGATCTGGGATCTGTCATTTGTCGAGTGCCAATGGCCTTCATGCAGATTAAAGCCAATGGCCACATGAGCTGAATGAGGGTCGGGATTGCAGTTCTCAACTGCTACAGTCCTGTCTTTTTCTATTCACACCTGGTTCAATTTTAATGTCAGCAAACACGCTTTATAAAGAAGAGGGAAGGCCCATCCCTAGACAAGTAAAGTTCTTTTGAAGTAGACAGATCAACCTTTTAGTGGGAACTAGCATAGATAACAGTTCGATGTTAACTCCGGAAAATCTTGGAAGAGAACGGGTTCGTCCTCAGGCAGGTTGGGCCTCAGACAGGTAGTGGCACATTAAAGGAGCAGCACAGCAGGTGGCTCCGCTTGGTTACAGCCAGCCTTGTTAGGCTGGAAAGAAGTAACATAATTTAATGAATTTTTTTTCTCTAGGAAATGTAGTAGTGACAAGACATTCCTCAGACTAGAAAGAACCAAGAGAGAATGCGTTCTACACATGAAAATGGATCAAATGGCAGGAGTCTGGATAGTACACAGGGTCTGGTGCTTTGACAGGAACTTAAGGACTCGTAGAAAGATAAAATATGACCTCTGCTCTGAGGGCTCATTTATTAGGTATGTTATATGGGCACCAACTAGGAATTCATATTCCTAAGTCTGCTACAAGTTCATGATGTCAGAAACCAAGTACAACTCACGGTTTCAGAGTCACAGATTGGCTCTGCTGTCCATTTTATCATTAATGAAGACAGGACTCTCTGTAGGCCTTGAAGGAAAAGTAAAATTTGAAAGGTACAAAGAAAGAGGATTCTGAGGAGCTAAAATGTAAGAAACTATGTGACCTAGGCACAGCGCACAAGGTTAAGTACCAAGTTAAAATGTCAGTGGGGTATGAATCACCTATCAAGGACTTTGAAAGCAACACTGAAGGCAGCCATCTAAATAAATCAAATATCTAAGTAGAAATACAATTAAATTATGTAAAAATCCTCATTACCATACAGTACTTATAATATTACTCTCATAAAATCGCATGTAACAAAAAGCCCAGACTATGGAAGAAAAGACACTAATACATGTGGACAAGTGGAAATGAAAATGTCTGTGTGTGAAAAAGCATCACTGACAAAATGAAGGGAGATCACAGCCATGAGACTGTAACCGATAAGGACGGCCATCACACATGTCCATCAAAAGCTAGACTGCAAAGGTAGAGGAAAATGATAAATACAGCACCAAGCCCAGCATGCTGGTACATACCTGCAATCCTAGCACTAAGGATGCTGAGATAGGAGGAGCAGGCATGCAAGGCTGGAGCGGGAGATCCAGTGAAATTCTGTCTCTAATGAACAATCGAGATACAGTAATAACAATACAGAATTTTCTTTCAAACACTTGCGACTTTCAATATCACATGTACATTAAAGGAAACACAAGGGAGAACAGGGGAGGTGGCTCAGTCTGGTTTGTGAGGTGATTTCTCTCCAAACATGAGGATGAATTTGATTCTCAGCATGGAGGTGTGCATTTGAAATCCAAGCATATGGAGATGAAGGAGGATGATCACTGAGGCTCAATGCTCAGTCAGTCTCAGAGGGTAAGGTGGAGATTAACAACTGAACAAGAAGTCTCTCCTTCACAGTTATAGGCACACACATGCAAATGCACACACACACACACACACACACACGAATTTATATGTAAATGTACCCAAACATACACTGCACAGAGAAAAAGACAATGAAAACAAAAAGAACTATGAGTGGAAGCTGGGGCATTGCTCACCTCAAGTCTTAGAGCACAGTCTGCGATGGAGCAATAGTAGTCCCTGTGGTCCTCAGATCACATGAATTGGGTAGCACTGTCTCTGTAGATAGGTGTGGTGATACCTAAGAAACAGCCAAATGTATTTGCCAAATCTAAGACATCTGGACAATGTAATACTATTTATACACAACCATGCCTCCTTAAAAGGCAAAACTGGGAAGAGCCCATGGAATGGAGACAAGTTCAATAGAAGCCTTTAGTAGAAGTGAAAATAAATGAAGACAGTATTTAATGTATTTATTTGAACAGATCCCAAAATTGTTACAGAAGAGCAAAAAGAAGATGTGTATAATGAATAGATAGGCAAATAATAGATAAATAGGTAGATAGGTAACTAGATGGATGATAGATGACAATGATGACAATGATGATGATGATGAATGACATTAAGACAGGTGATAGGTGACTGAAAGACAGATACCTGATAAATACATATAGGTTTTGTCTTAGTCAGGGTTTCTATCCCTGCACAAGCATCATGACCAAGAAGCACGTTGGGGAGGAAAGGATTTACTCAGCTTACACTTCCATACTGCTGTTCATTACCAAGGAAGTCAGGACTGGAACTCAAGCAGGTCAGGAAGCAGGAGCTGATGCAGAGGCCATGGAGGGATGCTCTTTACTGGCTTGCTTCCCCTGGCTTTCTCAGCCTGCTCTCTTATAGAACCGAGACTACCAGCCCAGAGATGGTTCCACCCACAGGGGCCTTTCCCCCTTGATCACTAATTGAGAAAATGCCTTACAGTTGGATCTCGTGGAGGCATTTCCTCAACTGAAGCTCCTTTCTCTGTGATAACTCCAGCTGTGTCAAGTTGACACAACACTAGCCAGTACAATTGACCCCTTGTCAACTTGACACACAAACATATCACTGGTATGCCTCAACCCTTAGTTTCTTATTCATCCCCAAGATCTAAATAACTTTAAAAGTCCCACAGTCTTTACAAACTCTTAAAATTTCAATCTCTCTTAAAATCCAAAGTCTTTACAATTAAAAGTCTCTTAACTTTGGGCTTCACTAAAAAACTTCCTTCAAGAGGGAAAAATATCAGGGCACAGTCACAACTGAAAGCTAAAATCAATCTCCAACCATCCAATGTCTGGGATCCAACTCACGATCTTCTGGGCTCCTCCAACGGCTTGGGTCACTTCTCCAGCCATGCCCTTTGTAGCACACGCATCATCCTCTAGGCTCCAGATGCCTGTACTACACTGCTGCTGCTCTTGGTGGTCATCTCATGGTACTGGCATCTCCAAAACACTGCATGACCCCTTCAGTCCTGGGCTGTTAATTGCAACTTCGGCTGCACCTTCACCAATGTCCTTCCATGACCTCTCACAGTGCCGAGCCTCAGCTGCTCTGTGTGACCCCTTCATGCCTTCAAAACCAGTACCATCTGGGTAACTCTTACACATTATTAAGTCCATTCACAGCACAAGGTACAACCTTGGCTATCTCTGGAACACAGCTTCTGTGCTCTCAGAAAACACTTCCCAGAAGATTTCACCTCAGTGATGCTGGTCTCGTCTTAATCACCGCTAATTTCTTAGCTCCAGCTAACCAGCATCAATAGTCCCAGTAATGCAAAGTTTTTGCTTTAGTAGTTCTGATATCTTGTTAATCACAGCTGACTCTTCAGCCCCAGCTAACCAGAACCACAGAATCTTCACAATCCAAAATAGCAATGGCTCTGAAAAGAGTCTTTAATTTTCCCTCTGAAATTTCACAAGCCAGGCCTCCATTTTTCTGCACTGTTCTCAACATTATCTTCCAAGCTCCTACACAACATCTCACAGAGTTCTTAATAGTGAATGGATCTTCTGGCCCAAAGTTCCAAAGTCCTTCCACAGTTCTCCCCAAAACACGGTCAGGTTGTCACAGGAATACCCCCACTATGCTGGCATCAATTTGTCTTAGTCAGGGTTTCTATTCCTGCACAAACATCATGACCAAGAAGCACGTTGGGGAGGAAAGGGTTTATTTGGCTTACACTTCCATGCTGCTGTTCATTACCAAGGAAGTCAAGACTGGAACTCAAGTAGGTCAGGAAGCAGGAGCTGATGCAGAGGCCATGGAGGGATGTTCTTTACTGGCTTGCCTCCCCTGGCTTTCTCAGCCTGCTCTCTTATAGAACCGAGACTACCAGCCCAGAGATGGTTCCACCCACAGGGGCCTTTCCCCCTTGATCACTAATTGAGAAAATGCCTTACAGTTGGATCTCATGGAGGCATTTCCTCAACTGAAGCTCCTTTCTCTGTGATAACTCCAGCTGTGTCAAGTTTACACAAAACTAGCCAGTACAAGTGATAGCTAAATTCCTGATAGGTAAATAGAGACATGTTATAGATGATAAATGATGTATATATAATTTCTCAGGTATTTTATGAGAAAATATTATAAAAAAACTATTAAATGATTACACAAAGCTGTTGAGTGGGAAATGTTCAAAGCAAGACATTGATGTGCACACATTTTATGGTTTTTTAATCTTTGCATGATTATTAGTTTTCAAAAAATTAAACCTGACAAGCAAAACTAAGTTGAAATCAAAGAGAAATTAATGAACATAATTCTCTATTAACTTGTAACTGAAATTTTCATTCAAAAGGTTAGAAACTCCATGTTTTGATTATCAATATATAAATATGAATTATGGTCAGAAAGAACCATAGAAAAACCCAAACCCTTTTCAGAAGTTTTATAAGCCTGAGATTGATATTTTCAAACAATTATACACCCATACACACACACACAATCACTTTATAATGTTAAGAATCCAAATTTTCTGTAGAAACCATTCATAAATGAAAAATTTAATGTGAAGATATTTTAACATAAGTTTACATATTCATTCATGAACTTAGTATATTGTGAAACTCTAAAAGTGATACAAAACTTAGGATAAATGTACATGTCCAGTGTCCAGACAAGATCTTATAACTCCCCATAAAAAAACAAAAGTGAAGTTTCCTAGAGAAAAGACTAATTGTGATGACCACACTTTTCGGGCAGGAAAGGGGCAGACTGAGGTCAAGGCTTCTTGGACACAGAAAGCCAGGTAGACTGCATCGAGATGCCCAGAAGCCAGGTGGGGAAATTACCATGGACCAAGTTATAATAACTTGAACCTCAAAAAGAATGAATTTAGTGGCTTAAAAGAGTTGATCAAGAAAAAGTCAATGAGTGCATCATGATGGTTTAATAGGAAAGCCTTAGAGATCACATTTATCAGTATCTGAGATAAACATGGAAACAAAAGCTTTTAAATGACAAGACAGCATTGGCCATCTTTTCTACCGTTGTGACATGAGCTTCAGGATAATAAAGTATCCCACCTATTTATGGAGACTTCTTTGCAAAGAATATCAGATAACAACAACAAAAGAGAGAAAGAGAGGGGGGAAGGAATGGGGGAATGGGGGGATTTCTAACACACAAACATTAGAAATTTTAATAAAGCTAATACCTCAGGTAAGACCTTGAATCAGTATCCATATTAGCAAGTGAATGGTTTATGAGGAGTGCTGTTCATATTACTCTGGAAGGCAATACCATACATGCTGCTTGCTAATCCCAAGGGAAAACTGATTTTCAGTGGTGAGAACAGTAAACTCCTCATTGTTACTTCAACCTTGAGCCAGTGTTTCACTAACAGCATGAGATTTGGCTTGCCCAAATCTCATGTGTCCTTCTATGTACCAAATACTCTGTGTCTAAAACCACTGAAATAAGCCAGAAAAGTGTAAATCCAAACCCAAATCCATAAGCATACACACACACACACACACACACACACACACACACACACAGAACATACATGAAATAAAAGAAACATGAGATGCACGATACCACAACCAATAGGTGTAGAAGACAATTCTGTGGGCTGAATACCAGATCTGTTATAATTAGCAAATTGAGATCGTAAACAAAAGCAAATTGTGCTGTATAGAAATGAGGGACTGTTGCTAAAGTTGCATGCTGGCAACACTTAACTGCCTTCTCAGTTATGGAGAAATACGAAGTGCAGTATCTGCTGATTTCCATGCTGTAAGCATTTCTATCACGGGCAGTTGAAAGTTAGCTAAGTTATACCAACTTGTAAAATTCTTAAAAACTTAAAAATAGCACTGGTGCATCATACAAGCCAGCTGCAACACACCTGTGCCTAAGAGATGCACAATCTGGCTAGGTGTGGTCCTAGAGGAAGTCACTGTGAAAGCCATTTGCTTCCCCATGACATTACTGGGGAAAATGTTTGAGGAAAATGTTTGATGAATGTATAGTTCAGAGCTGTGGGAAATAGACATCATTACAAAGTCAAGTAGCAGGCTGTGGATGGCACACAGGCAAATCATCCTATCTTGGTGTAAGATGCTGTGGGATGTGGGTGTGTACCACAGTACCAACACGAATAACATGATAGACCAAGAATGACTGTTGCAGATTTGTTATTGTTCTAACCTCACAATGTACTTGTGTTGTGCTTTGACTTCTGATTGTGACATTTCATGGGTATTCTTTTATAACAAAACACACCCTTTGGGGCAGAGGAGTGAATAATTGCCCACATCTGAGGTAATAATGTGCCTGGCCCATCCTTGGAGAAACACTAACCATGAAGATTTGTTTGGGGGACTTAAAGACAATTTCATATGTGATGTAAATTTACACCCCATAAGCCCGCCCTGCTTCCTTGCTCTGTGTGATTCTTGCTGCTCAGTTCTTTGGATTTCTACCACTGCACCATTTTATCTGTGCACTCTCTCAGTCCTCAGCCCTTAGGTGGACCACCTAGTGTTAACTCCCCAGTGCTTGTCTGCTTGACAGAAACGTATGACAAAAAGAGATGGGTGCAGACTCCCAGTCCTCAGCATCTCACTTGGAATATAGCATGTTCTTTCATGTGATTGTAGACTAAGGACAAGGACCACCAGTTACATGTTAGAAATTCTTAAGTACCAACCACAATATGTTGCTCATGACTTCTTAAAGCAAAATATAATACCGACCAACAGTTGAAGCTATTAGCAAGTTATCTCCTAATGTTTTTGACTGTGTGCTCCACATTTTTTTTTCAAATCTCCTATTTATCAGTGAGTATGTGAATGTGACAGGCTCTGACAGGCTCATGTATTTGAACACTTGGTCACATAGTCACTAATGCTGTTTTTGGATAGTGAAGAACCTTTGGAGGTGGTGTGGGGCAATGGGCTATGCAAAGACAGTCTGGTCTCCAGTTGAGCTGAGGTCTAAATCCTGGAGAAAACCAGTGGTGATAATTCACCTACATGGGATGGTAGGCGTTCCCTCATGTCTCCTGGAATCTCCTGGCTCCTGTCTAAGTTACTGCCCCCACAGCCCCAACAGGAGAAGTGTGGCTAGTAGTCATGTAGACAATGTCCCAAGCTTCTGACATTCAGGCTACACTCCTCCCCAATTACCTAGCAACAGTAAGATAACAGCCCACCATAAGAGGGACTGTTTGGCCCCACCTCACCCTCTCCTCATTTTGTCTCCTCTCCTCTCCTCTCCTCTCCTCTCCTCTCCTCTCCTCTCCTCTCCTCTCCTCTCCTCTCCTCTCCTTTCCTCTCCTCTCCTCTCTTTTCCTCTCCTCTCACTCTTAGTCTCTCTCCCTCCTGCTCTCTCCCTCTTACTCGAGCCTTTCTTCTCTCTTTCTCTTTCCCCCTTCTCTTCTCTTGTCTATGGCCGGTCTCTCTCTCTTTTTCTACCTTCTCTCCTTTCTCCCTGCTTTTCTACAATAAAGCTCTAAAACCATAGACTGTCTTATTCATCAAGGCCCGCTGTACTTAGACGATGGGATAGGCTTTCTCCTAACGAGCCTTTTCTAATCTCAAGGCCTAGACTAAGGACTTTCGCCTGCATGGGAACCTCTCTCCCACTGCCCTCTCTCCCTGTATCCCTGGCTCTGAGGGTGTTACCCCAGGGCCCCTGGTATCGGGGGCTGCCCCTTGTCCACCTCCCATTGAGTGGCTTAGATGCCTACTTGGAGCGGAGTGGAAAGTGTCTGGCAGCCCTCCCTCATCTGCCTGCCAAGAGCACAGGAGGAACTCTGGCCGGACAGGGGCTATCCTCTACCCCCCTCCTTCCCCTTCAGGACCAAAGTGTGGCTTCTAGCTGGAGGAAGTCGGTCATAGAGGAGTTGGCCCCGAGTTCTCAGCCTTGCTCTGCTTCCTGTCTTCTCCCAGCTTCATGGTCTGTGATAATGGAAAAAAGCAGACTAGCACACCGCCCGTGCACAGTGGGCAGTATCTCCACAAGCCACAAATCACAAGGAATCCCTTCTACCCTCATATTGCTTCTTGTCAGAGACTTGGTCACAGTAGTGAATAAAGTAACTAGTAAACTACCACATGATGTAATGTATCTAATACTATCTTATTGTAGAGAAAAAAATCATTTCCTCATTATCAGAAAAACACTGCTATAAAGCAGCCTTCATTTTGTGCCCTTTCCCCGCCTTCCTTCTCAAACCCATATGGAAAAGCCTGAAATTCTTATACAGGGGAAGAAAGATGTGGAGAGTCACTGCCTCTTCGAGTTAACCTCAGGCTGCCCAGCCTTCAAAGCCACTGGCTGCCCCAGGAGAAACTGCTAAATTGATTGATGGGTGACATGCATATGCAACTCTACTTGAACACAACTTAAAGCTTTCCATATCTCTCCAGTGTCGATGAGAATCCATACAAATACAACTTTCTTAACCACTGCATTACAAAATACCATCTGTGATTCAGCTTCTAAATAACTCCAGATGTGCTCTTCACATTGTTAGAGAGAAAAATCACATTGAGCTAGTAGCGTTTCGGCAGAGCGCTCTCAGCGAGTCGTCTGGATGAGAAAGGCTCTCAGTACTTGTCCATCACTCATATGGGTGAGATCGGAATAGAAACACTGGCTTTCCATTGGAGCAGTCTCCGATTTAGCACTTTCAGACTCTGGCTTAACATCAAGATGTCTCAGACTTTAAATAAAATGTCAAATATAATTTGGCTCTGGGTTCCCATGATATATGATTGTCCTTGAATAAAAAGTGATAACTCAGCAGTCTTGTGTCAAATATGTACCTACCTGACAGGACACTTAATAAAGCCGTGCTTGTGCACAGGCACACATATACACACAGAGAGAGAGGGAAGAAGAGAAGGAGAGAGGGAGGGGAAAGGGGGACTGGAGAGCTTGCTACCCTCAGCTGGCTTGGTGAGTTGGTCATCATTTGATCTAATGACTTTGAGAGTCTACAAAGAAATTTCTTATGTCCTGGAGGCAAAGACCACTGTTCAAAGGTCTCTGGAGAGCTAATCTGCATGGAATATGACAATCCAGTACAAGAATACAGTCTTTTGAAGTCCTGGGCCAAGCTGGCTCATTCCACAACCACTCACATGTATTTCTTTCCTTCTCTGTGATGCGCCTCATTATCGCCACCTCCTGCGTGGCATGATTTCCCTTCATTTCTAGAAAAATCAGGCTCAGTCTCAAAATTCAGTTAAGATAAAGAAAAAAAAAGAAAAAACATAATTTTTTTCACATAAAGAGAGCTCAGACCCTGAACTTAGAAATAGCACAAACGGTTCTTTGTGAATCAGCTACTGAGTTGTAAGATATTGAAGTGGATGTGATCAGAGCTCACGCCAGTTGGTCCAGTATGACGTCTGGAAAGTAACAAAGTACAAAAGGAAAGGAGGGGAGAGAGGGAGAGAAAGGTGGAGGGAGACAGAGGGAGAGGAGGGAGAAGAGGGAGAGGAAGGGAAGAGGAAGAGAGGGAAATAGAGAGAGAGAATATCAAAACTTCAACTAGTATCCTTGGTGTCTGGGCATGGGTGCCCGCAAGACTCTCTCCCATCGAAACAGCCTGGAGAGCTGGTCATGACTATTAATACTTGGGGGGGGGGGTTCAGCAGCTTGCTCTCTCTCTGTCTTTGCCCAACATGCCCAATGCAAAAGGTTTGTAAGGCATTGATTCAGTGTGTTACCTGAAATGCTACGACCCTTAAGAAAACCACATTTTACTCTCATGCCATTCTGACCATATGATGAAGGCTCAGAATATTGCACAATCTAAATGCAAATCAGTAGCAAATCAAAGAGCAATGTTTGCTACAATCCAATAGCGTCCATGCCCATACAAACAACACTTGTGTTAGTTTTCTCTTTGCTGAGACAAGTCATATGACAGAAGCAACCGAATAAAGGAGCAGATTCATCTTGGGTGATCGTCTAGGGATAAGTTCCATGGTGCCATGGGGAACTTGATTATGGAATTCGACAGCTGGTTACACTGCATGCGTAGCCAAAAACAAACAAACAAACGAAGAGAAATGTATATTGCCCAGTATCTTTCTCTGATTTGTTCATTCTAGAACCCCTCAATATATTTGTGCTGTCCACACTTAGGGTAGCTCTCACCTCAGTTAGCCCTTTTTAGAAATACCTTTATAGAACACTAAGATGTTTGCTTCCATGATGATTCTAATTCTGATTAGCAATGGCATGAATTAGGCTGGGGAGAGAGCTCATGTGATAAAGTGCCTGCTCTACAAGGATAAGGATCCCAGTTTGATTGCCCAGGACTCACATTAAAAATTTAAAAATTCAGGCATAATAGTATATGCTTGTAATCCCAGCACTGGGGAAGCACTGGCCTGCGGATAGATCGCTTGGACTCAATAGTCAGCCGTATAAGCCTAATTAGCAATCCCGTGAGAAAAATCTGTCTCAAAATATGTCAGATGAGACTGGGGACAGAAAACTGATGTTGACCATTAGTTTCTATATGCATACACATGCATGTATGCACATAACCAAACAAATGATACAGTTATAGAGATCAGTATTTGGGGTGTAGAATCAAGTTACTTCAGCAAAAAGAAGCCCAAGTACGACTTAGTTTTAGAGACTTGGGGTTACTCAGAGCCGACTTCTTGATAGCAACAGAGAGCTTAGCACGAGTTAATCTACCTGCCAGCTAGCTGTCACCTTGGAAACAGAAGCACAAAGTCTCAGGGGATAAAGCAAATAGATTTAAAGGCTTAAATAATAATTCCAGAAAACAAGACAAAAAGTAAGACAGGACAGAAAGATAGGGGCAATTATGGGGACCTGGAGAAGAAAAGAAGTCCCTGACCCGGGTGTCTATTTAAAGCCTCTGGCCAGCTAAGAAGCAAAACTTCCATGGAAAATTTACATTTTCTGTGAAGATTGAAAGCTCAGAGATAATACCTCTTTTATATAAAGATATCTTATGCTAACGTGGTAATGAACCAAGCTTACAGCTTAAACGCACATGACCTTGGGCAGGACCTCAATCCTCTCCCTAACATTCTCCGGGAATCTTAAATAAGACTATTAACTTTATTTATAATGACAGTATTGTACCTCCCTGTACCCTGTGATCTGAGGCTTTACCTTATCAATAATAATCCTGTCAAGGGCCCCTCGGGAAGCACTCTGTGATCTCATTTAAGTTCCTTAGCAACCCTTTGAAGATAATAGCTTCAAACCCACCAAAATCTTACATATCACTGTTGTAAGACAATGAACCATGAGTCTCCCTCGGGAAGCCCACGCCCACACCTTGATATGTCTTATTCTGTTCCCCAGCTTGTTTTTCTTAACATCCATGCATAAAATCTAATTAATTCTGACTCTTGGAGATCCCTACTCCCATGCTGTCAAGAGCATCTTTCTTTCTGAATGTCTCTTCCTTATCCCTTATGCTTAAAGTCTACATTAAAATATCATTAACAAAACCCTAACTCAGCTTTGTATTGGCTAATCCCGAGATTCTTTTCTATGTCAAATCCATGAATCTTGGGGTTGTCTAAATCATGGTCTCTAAAAGATAAAGGAAACTCCAAACTTACTGAGAGAGTGACAGTATGAAACCATGTCTTTGTCCCCACCTCACTCAAAAATGCCACAGGGAGTTCATGACTATCTGGGCTCTAGGTGATTTGACACCATTCCATCTAGATAGGTAACAATTCAACGACTATTGCAAAGATCCATTTAGGAGACATGACTCTGGCATCGGAAACAGTCCTGCAAAAATCCTCATAATGGTGGCAATGAGAAACAGGACCCTGAGAGCAGCCAACTAACACGAATCTAATAATATCTAGAGTAGCTATAGCCAAGAGGATGGATCCTCCATCACCATGGAAGCCCCCAAGTTTCTTTGTGGTCCAATGTCTAATCCCTGGTTTCTATATTTCCCTGTCCTCATACCTCAGAACTTGAAAAAATATGAAGCAAAAGAGGGAGAGAGAGAGAGAGAGAGAGAGAGAGAGAGAGAGAGAGAGGGGTTCCCACTTTGGGGTCCCAGGTAAAAGCTAAGCCTGCACTAAAAGAAAAACAAATTTTGAACTTAAACGTGAGCTTAGACTTTTAAAAACTCAGAAGAATAGAATTTGGCTTTTAAATACATGGTACAGATTTATATTGTCACAAAGGGATTAAAAATATATGGAATCAGCCCAAAATGTCACTGGGCGGCAAGAAAAAGAAGAAAATTGAGATTAAAATACTAGGAAGAAAATGGTGGGAGAAAACTGTCTCTCTCTTTCTGTCTTTCTGTCTCTCTCTGTCTCACTATGTGTGTGTGACAGAGAGAGGGGGGAGAGAGAGAGGGAAGGGAGAGAGAGAAGAGAAGAGAAGAGGAGAGGAGAGGAGAGGAGAGGAGAGGAGAGGAGAGGAGAGGAGAGGAAAGGAGAGGAGAGAGTTCCATGAACATTAGTATAAGAAAGGAGCCCGTTGACAGAAAATGTGAAACCATTTCTTACCTGGGCTACATGAAACAGAACATTCTAGGGGCAGGGGCAGGGGCAGGGGCAGGGGCAGGGGCAGGGGCAGGGGCAGGAGCAGGGGCAGGGGCAGGGGCAGGGGCAGGGGCAGGGGCAGGGGGACCATAGAGTATATAAATGTGAGAAAGGAGAGTCCTGTGTAGTTCCCAATAAAGGGCCTTGCAACTTGTGGCCCTGAGCTTTTGAGCAGGTGCTGTTTGTTACCCAGTACAATGGCTCACACTCTTATTTCTGTCCCTGCTTGTATTCGCTTTCTACGTGTTCCTGGTGCAATTGTTTGACCCAGGACACAACAACCTATAAACTTTTCTTGGTGTCTGGTACCACAAAGACTTTAAGTCACTCTTATAATACATATGTGTTATTTAGTCTTCAGGTTTTTAGGAAATAGCTGCTTTGTTCATTTTCCCGTCTTCAGACATGGGCACCTATGTTCTCTGAGATGAAGATGACAGGCTGGGTGAGTGGGCAGAATTCCCTGTTGCCTGGATCATCCACAAGTGTCAAGCTGTCACCTGCACCAACCCTTGAACCATGTTTGGCTCTTTCCCCATCCATTGTTTCCACAGATAATACAGGTGTTGTTATCCCTGGAGAGTTTGGCCACTAAGGAAAAGTCTTTTAGTTCTCCAAACTGTATCTTTCAAAGGGCCAAAGAGAGGTTGATAAAACCTACAACTGATGATGTGAACTTGTGTTTCTCTCTCTCTCTCTCTCTCTCTCTCTCTCTCTCTCTCTCTCTCTCTCTCTCTCCCTCTCTCTCTCTCTCTCCCTCATTGGGGTTTTCTTCCTGTCAGCTCTGTCCAAATGACAGATGTAGCCAGTACAAAAATGGAACCTCCCAAGTCATCCTTGACAAAATAAAAATGAGTTTTGCACACTCATTGCCTATGTGAGGTCTCAGCAGTAAATAAAATTCCTATCAGAGAGCTTGAAGATTAAAGGGGTATCAGAAAGGGACAGCTTTGAGGGATTGTCTCTGGTTAAACTGCTTAAAGGGATTGCTTTCCTCTTCTACTGTGCAACAAAATCCCCAGCTGGAGTGGCTTAAAAGGACTACTTTATTTGACTCATACTTCTGTATGGAATCTTGAAAATATTAGGCTGGGCTGATAAACTCTACACTATGAAGAAAGCAGGAGTAGCTGGGGGACTGGGAGAGTTGGTGCAGGCTCTCATCCTATGAGATATCTTGCATTCTTTCTCTGAAGCCTGGGCCAACATACCTGGCAGTCAGCTCCAGCTGACATCCTGGAGACCAGCTGTGGCTCCATGCGGCACCAGTGCTACTTGGTCTCTTTATGTGGCTTGGGTTTCTTACAAAAGATGGATAGGTTTCAGAGGCATCCCAAATGCCCTTGTGTCAGAAGACCTAATAAGATGATGTAAGGTAATCTCAGAAATGGCACAACACAGTCTCCACCAAATTCTACCAGTCAAATCGGACTCTGTCCTCAATATCATATGTAGCAAAGAATCTTTTGGCATTTGAATGTGCCACTGGAGTATCGTGATGTGTACCATGTTAAGGTGGCAAGGATTCACTTTTTAACTGCTCCTGACTTTACTCCATATGCTACAGAATGGGCAGTAAGACAAAATCTGTACCAACCAGACATTATCCCTGTCCATTCAAAAAGGCAGAACAGAATAGTCAGTCATAGAGTTCAGTAAACTTGGAGATCATGAATGCAGACCGTGCAAGCCAAAACCAGATTGTTTTATCCTATATATGTTAAAGATAGGGGTACTTAGCCAAGATATAAGATACAATTTGCTAAACACATGAAACTCAAGAAGAATGAAGACTGAAGTGTGGACACTATGACCCTCCTTAGAATTGGGAACAAAACACCCATGGAAGGAGTTACAGAGACAAAGTTTGGAGCTGTGACGAAAGGATGGACCATCTAGAGACTGCCATATCCAGGGATCCACCCCATAATCAGCTTCCAAACTCTGACACCATTGCATACACTAGCAAGATTTTGCTGAAAGGACCCAGATGTAGCTGTCTCTTGTGAGACTATGCCGGGGCCTAGCAAACACAGAAGTGGATGCTCACAGTCAGCTATTGGATGGATCACAGGGCTCCCAATGGAGGAGCTAGAGAAAGTACCCAAGGAGCTAAAGGGAACTGCAACCCTATAGGTGGAACAACATTATGAACTAACCAGTACCCCGGAGCTCTTGACTCTAGCTGCATATGTATCAAAAGATGGCCTAGTCGGCCATCACTGGAAAGAGAGGCCCATTGGACACACAAACTGTATGTGCCCCAGTACAGGGGAACGCCAGGGCCAAAAAAAATGGGAATGAGTGGGTAGGGAAGTGGGGGGGGGGGGTATGGGGGACTTTTGGGATAGCATTGGAAGTGTAATTGAGGAAAATATGTAATAAAAAAAAAGGTAGGGGCACTTAGGTGGAACAATAAACAGTGGATGAGCTATCTAAAATGTCAGTGAATCAGATTTAACACAGTAGCATGGCAACTGTTGTCTGGAATTGATAGCTCAGTGTCTTGTTTGGATGGACAGATGCTAACACTACTTTTGTATATCTCTTAGCTAGCTTCTCTGTCACATGGTGAGATGGTCCAAGTGCACAGATCCTGGCTTGAATAGTAAGAGTTCAAATCCTGTCTGAAACACTGAGAGTTGTAACTTACAAAACAAACCCCCATACTGAGACTGCTGAGGCAAGAGGATCTCCCAGGAGTTCAAGGCCAGCCTGGGCTTCTTATTGAGCCCTGTCACAGAAAAGAAAAGAGAAGAAAAGGAAAGAAGAGGGAGGGAAAGAAAAGGAAATAAAAGGAAAAGAATAAAATAAATAAAATAGCAAAGAACACTGTCTATGACTGACACTTATAAGCTATGGGCTTGAGGGACGTTATTTAACTACTTACTGCCTTAATTTTAATATCCACCTTAGAGATATAGAAATAGTGACCTGCTTTACAAGGGTTTTGTGAGGATTAAATGCATTTATATGTATTATAAATATTAATGCACTAATAAATCAATATATCTAGAATAGGGCTTACTGAGTATACTACTTTTCATAGTATTATCCTGCCAAGAGTTAGATGAAAATGTGAATATGAAGTCACCTGAAAAGACACAGGAACCGTATGAAAGGGAGATCACTGCATTTAATTACAGGCCATATATGAGACTCCTAGTAAGTAGCATGTGCACCCTCCTTTGGAATACTCCAGTGTGGTTGCACTATAATATTTAATTCTCTAGTTGCTCACTCTACTTCACAAAGTTTTTTTTAAGCTAAGATTGTATAGAAGTTGCCATATTTTCCTGCCTCCCACATAAGAACAGGTCTGTCTCTGACCTTTCATATGGCTGATCTGTACTTGCTTCTAGCATCCAAAACATCTTTGTTTTTTCACATATCTATTCTTTCTTCAGTTGCTCCATGTCAGACAATTTTCAGAAAGCCCAGATCCCCTTGATGAGCAGCC
Source organism: Mus musculus (assembly GCF_000001635.26). Taxonomy (NCBI): domain Eukaryota; kingdom Metazoa; phylum Chordata; class Mammalia; order Rodentia; family Muridae; genus Mus; species Mus musculus. The sequence goes on along the minus strand of NC_000084.6, from coordinate 30,398,998 downwards.
CCCAGCTCTCATATGGTCCAGCAGAGGTGTACATCATAGGGATTGCACATACCCATGTAATAAATAAGTAGTGACAGATTTTATTTCTCCTGTGTGTTATCAATGAAGATTTGAGGAAACTAGGCTTGCTCTACTAGAACAAGCCACTTCTGCAAGTCTCACCCCTATAAGACCAAAACAGTCATCAACTCCAACACCAATCCTATGTGGGTGTGGCTCTATGAACACTTCTCACCTGTAAAGGCACAGAAGCCTACATGGTTGCATTTAAGAACAACCTCACCATGCATTTATCTTTCTAATTGCTTTGACAAAAAAGCCAGACCAAAAATATCAATTTAAGGAAGAAAGGGTTTATTCTAGCTTACAGTTTGAGGAGATGCATTCATTCCATCATGGTGGAGAAATCAGAAACTGGAGACCAGCTAGTCACATTATACCCTCAGAAAAGAAGCAGAGAGTGAATATAAAATGGAGCTTGGTGACCCCCTTTGTTTAGCAAGGCTCCACAGCGTAAAGGTTCCACAACCTTCTCAAACATTGTCACCTCCTGGGGACCAATTGTTTAAACACACAGGGTCATGGAGATTATGGCTGATTTAAACCACAACAAGCTTCAGGCCGATGGCAGCCTCTCTCATGCTTGTGTCTTGACTAGAATGCAGAAGGCATTTCTGAAGATACCATGGGGTGGTAGGTTTGCCCTTAGGCAAGAAACTTGGGCAGCACATGAGGTAGCCTACATGAGTCCTACCTGATAGAGGGAATAGGGACAGGAGTGGCACTAATGAGCCTCTATATTACACATTTAAAACATATCAAGCCTGAGTTTCTAAGTCCACCTGTAGTCTATTCTGGGGCTGACCTTAGCTACTACTTCTCACAATGCCAGGAGTGCAATAGATGCTTATTTAAAAAAAAAAATATTGGCCAACAGTGCTTAAGAGCTACCACACAAATGAAAGTACATTGTAAGTTATACGGTATTCTGTACACATGAAAAAAAAAAAAAACAGTAAATTTACATTTGTTTACAACTAAGGCAAGCTACATGTTAAAATTGCTTTTGTTCTCAAGTCTCTCCAAAGCAGCTACCTAATACATCTGAGGATTCTTCCTGAGGGAATGTATGTACTATGATGGACAAGTCATCATGTTGTGAAAGGAAAAACTCTCAGATTGTAATTGACAATAGAGGTACAAACGCCTTCAAAAACCAGATTAGCTGCTTCTTGGGCTAACTTACATACTCAAAAGTCAATCCTGGAAACCATGTCTAATGAGATTCTTTTCTCAACTTGTCCCCAAACTGTACTCAGTTTATCTAGGGCCAATAATATAGGGTTTTTCCTCAATAAGCTTGATAGGAAATCCATCTATTGAAACTTTTTTAAATTTATTTTTTATTAGATATTTTCTTTTTATACATTTCAAATGCTATCCTGAAAGTTCCTTATACCCTCCCACCGCCCTGCTCCCCTACCTACCCACTCCCGTTTCTTGGCCCTGGCATTCCCCTGTACTGGGGCATATAAAGTTTGCAATACCAAGGGGGCTCTCTTCCCAGTGATGGCCAACTAGGCCATCTTCTGCTACATATGCAGCTAGAGATACGAGCTCTGGGGGTACTGGTTAGTTCATATTGTTGTTCCACATATAGGGTTGTAGACCCCTTCAGCTCCTTGGGTGCTTTCTCTAGCTTCTCCATTGGGGGCCCTGTGTTCCATCTTATAGATGACTGTGAGCATCCACTTCTGTAAAAATGGCCAAACAGTAAGGAAGATGGCTTTCAATCTTGTATCTCATAAAGTGGGAGAAAAAAAAACAGAACAAAGTGAAATGGAAAGAAAGGAACAAAGATAGGAAGGAAGGAAGGAAGGAAGGAAGGAAGGAAGGAAGGAAGGAAGGAAGGAAGGAAGAGGAGTGGGTGTGGCAGCAGTCCCAAGATGGTGCCTGGGACTGCAGCCAAGTCTCACGACTTGCCTCTGACTTCCTCATACACCCCAATTAAGCCACGTCCACTGGGTGAACTGCGCAGGTGCACCATGATGCAACATCGGACCATATGACGAGTGATGATTCTGGCCAATGGACTGCTGTTATGTGGACTGGGCTGATGGGGCATGGTTGAGGGGTTAGATAAAGGATTGCAATTGGGGGAGAGGGAGAGAGATTCCTGCAGAGAGATTCCTACTTGCATGTTGAAAGGTTCCTGAATAAACTGCTTTGAGAAGAATGTAGTGTCTTTGCTCTTTTCTGCTGGTCAGAGAACAAGGAACAAGGAACAAGGAACAAGAGAACAAGGAACAAGGAACAAGAGAACAAAGAACAAAGAACAAAGAACAACGAACAAAGAACAAAGAACAACGAACAAAGAACAAAGAACAACGAACAAGGAACAAGAGAACAAAGAACAAGCAACAAGGAAGGAAGGAAGGGAGGGAGGGAGGGAGGAAGAGAGAGAGAGAGAGAGAAAGAGAGAGAGAGAGAGAGAGAGAGGGAGAGGGAGAGAGAGAGAGAGAGAGAAAACAAAGAAACAAAGAAAGAAGTCTAGAACAGTTTCCAGAGAATACAGCACCCAAAGACTGCTATACTCTCAATGGTTTTAAAGAAGGGACTTCAAAAACTGGATGGTGAAAACACTATGAATTTTGAAATTCACCTTTCCTTTGATAGCCCAACTTTGGATCCATACCATGAGCAGGCATCAAACCCCAACACTATTACTGATGCCATGTTGTGCTTGCAGACAGGAGCCTAGCATTGTTGTCCTCTGAGAGGTTGTACCAGCAGCTGACTGAGACAGATGCAGATACTCATGGCCAACCATTGGACTGAGGGTGGGGACCCATATGGAAGAATTAGAAGAGGGGCTGAAGGAACTAAAGGGGATTGCAACCCCACAGCAAGAACAAAATATCAACTAACCCAGAACCCTCAGAGCTCCTAGAAGCTAAGCTGTCAAACCAAAGGGTATACATAGCCTTGTCTGTGGTTACCACTACATATGTAGCAGAGGACTGCCTTGTCTGGTCACAGTGGGAAAGGATCAGCTTAATCCTGTAGAAACTTGATGCCCCAGGGAAAAGGGGATGCTATCGAGGTGAGGTGGGAATGAGTGAGTGAGAAAGGGAACACCCTCTCAGAAGCAATGGGGTGGGGTGGATGGGGTGAAGAACTTGTGGAGGGGGAACCAGAATATGGGGCAACATTTGGAATATAAATAAATAAAATAATTAATAAAATTAAAAATTTTACAAAAATGTGCAGACCATCCTTTTGTGTTTCTTCTGCCTTCTCTCAGGATTATAGACAACCAACCAGTGCTCTTGAAACCCCAACACTCACACCCCAACACTCAGATTTTAGCGATTCTCTCACTGACAGATGCATAAGCAGAGCTTGGATTTCTTCCTCTCTGTGAACCTTGCATGCTATATCTATAAACAGGCAAGGTAGACCTGAGGGCTGACATTTGCTGGAAGAATTCTGAATCAATAAATCTGTTCGCCTGTGGGCTCTGCATATATTGGCCAAGCTTGGTGAAATAAATCTGCCTTTCAGTGGAAGGAGAAATGGTGGCGAATGATTAGTTCAGGAAGACTTCTTGGAAGTTTTAGAAGATTTTTTAGGGGAGTGTTTTGCTAATCTTTAGAGTTCATGAATAGTACTTGGCCACCATTCATTAATTTGTTAGATTAAGCTATGCCCAGAACTATTCAGTATGAAAAGTAATTATTAGAAAGGGAAGATAATCTGAACCTAATCAACAAGAAACTACACAGAAGGAAGGATGTGAAGAACTGAAACATTGCACAAGCCCCTTAGGCTACAGGATATTTAAAAGACTAAATGCATTCACTCATTGATTCATACATTCTTCCAACAATTATTGAACCCTTCTATGTGCAAGTAATTAAAACGCTGGCAAATGCCTTTGTGTTCATATACCGCTTTATAATTTCAAACACAGTTTTGCTTTACTGAGTCGCTGGGTTGTCTTAATAGCCCTCTGAAGAACATATGAGAGGTTAGTCTCATTTATGATTAAAAGAAGAGGAACGTGTTTCGCTAAGGTTAGGTGAGTCCCATAAATATTACAGAGACAATTCAATGAAAAGTCAAGATTAATGTGCAGGCTCTCTGATTCCTGTTTTCTTGTGTTTTCACTTCTAACTCTCCTCTACTAAACCACATCCACGTCCATCTGTTCCTGGCACAGGGTAGCTTGAGCCTGCACCATACTAGTGCACTCTTTCCTTCATTTGGCTACTTGAGAATAAAGAACTAAAAACAAAAGCCCTAGAATCCACAAGTTAGGCTTTCCTCTCCGTGCGACCAAGTCCAGAGCGGTTGGATTTGGATTTACTTCCCAAAGAGAGATGCAGAGTCCAGAAGCAGCATGATGGTTGGGAATAAGGCACAGGTGTTCTCTCAGCTTGGCAGGGCAGGAGGGTTGGCAAAGATGTTCAGATCATGGCACTTTGCCTGGAGAATGAGCAGTCTCAACCAGGGCTGGCCGATAGCTTCCTTCTGGTTAGAGATATGCAGAAGAAACACAGAGGAGGCTGTGGCCACCTGTTCTATCAAGATGTCACTTACCTCTTGCATGTTCTCCTACAAATGCAGAGTACAAGCCAGGTGTTTAACAAAACCACAGTGCACAAAACCTCTGTCTTTACCCTCTGCCATATCATCTTCATTCTTAGTTTCTAGCTGCATAGATCCTCTGGAGATGTTCAGTAATCCCTGAAAGCTCACACCCTTTCCCTCTAGTGACCCTCCAAACTAGTAGATAGAGCCATCACCCATGGCCCAGCCATCCCTCTCCTCATACCTAAATTCACAGAAACTGTGCAGCCCCTTTCTTGCCCTGTTCTCCACAAGTGCCCATGTGGTGATCTAAGGTGGTAAGTAGCTCACGCAGAATAACATATACATATTATGTAATTTAAAAAATATCTCAGGGACAGTAGTATGTTTCTACCTTGCCTTAAAGTGATTCTCCTAAGGAAAGCAAGAAGGAATGGTAAATGGATGATATTAGAATTGAAAGTAGCTTCAGAGTTGGTAGAAGAACTCTACTTATGCGTCACTAGGCTTTCCCACTTATAAGTTTTGATAAAACTTTCTTTGTTTTTTTTAATTTATTTTTTTTTTTCGAAATTTTCTTTATATACATTTCAAATGCTATTCTGAAAGTTCCCTATACCCTCCCTCCGCTCTACTCCCTTACCCACCCACTCCCGTTTCTTGGCCCTAGCATTCCCCTGTATTGCGGCATATAAAGTTTGCAATACCAAGGGGCCTCTCTTCCCAGTGATGGCCAACTAGGCCATCTTCTGCTACATATGCAACTAGAGACACGAGCTCTGGGGGTACTGGTTAGTTCATATTGTTGTTCCACCTATAGGGCTGCAGACTACTTGAGCTCCTGGGGGCTTTCTCTATCTTCTCCATTGGGGACCCTGTGTTCCATCTTCTAGATGACTGTGAGCATCCACTTCTGGTGACAGCAGATGTTGGTGAGGATGTGGAGAAAGAGGAACACTCCTCCATTGTTGGTGGGATTGCAGGCTTGTACAACCACTCTGGAAATCAGTCTGGCAGTTCCTCAGAAAATTGGACATAGTACTACCAGAGGATCCCGCAATACCTCTTCTGTGCATATATCCAGAAGATGTTCCAACTGGTAAGAAGGACACATGCTCCACTATGTTCATAGCAGCCTTATTTATAATAGCCAGAAGCTGGAAAGAACCCAGATGCCCCTCAACAGAGGAATGGATACAGAAAATGTGGTACATTTACACAATGGAGTACTACTCAGCTATTAAAAAGAATGAATTTATGAAATTCCTAGCCAAATGGATGGACCTGGAGGGCATCATCCTGAGTGAGGTAACACATTCACAAAGGAACTCACACAATATGAACTCACTGATAAGTGGATATTAACCCAGAAACTTAGGATACCCAAGATATAAGATACAATTTGCTAAACGCATGAAACTCAAGAAGAACTAAGACCAAAGTGTGGACACTTTGCCCCTTCTTAGAACTGGGAACAAAACACCCATGGAAGGAGTTACAGAGACAAAGTTTGGAGCTGTGACGAAAGGATGGACCATCTAGAGACTGCCATATGCAGGGATCCATCCCATAATCAGCTTCCAAACGCTGACACCATTGCATATACTAGCAAGATTTTGCTGAAAGGACCCAGATATAGCTGTCTCTTGTGAGACTATGCCGGGGCCTAGCAAACACAGAAGTGGATGCTCACAGTAAGCTATTGGATCGATCACAGGGCTCCCAATGGAGGAGCTAGAGAAAGTACCCGAGGAGCTAAAGGGATCTGCAACCTTATAGGTGGAACAACATTATGAACTAACCAGTACCCTGGAGCTCTTGACTCTAGCTGCATATGTATCAAAAGATGGCCTAGGCGGCCATCACTGGAAAGAGAGGCCCATTGGACTTGCAAACTTTATATGCCCCAGTACAGGGGACCACCAGGGCCAAATAGTGGGAGTGGGTGGGTAGGGGGGTGGGGGGGCATGGGGGACTTTTGGGATAGCATTGGAAATGTAAATGAGGAAAATACCTAATAAAAAATATTAAAAAAAAAAGAAAAGAAAATTGGACATAATACTACCAGAAGATCCAGCAATACCTCTCCTGGGCATATACCAGAAGTTCCAACTAGTAATAAGAACACCTGCTCCACTATGTTCATAGCAGCCTTATTTATAATAGCCAGAATCTGGAAAGAACCCAGATGTTCCTCAACAGAAGAATGGATACATTTACACAATGTAGTACTACTCAGCAATTAAAAACAATGGATTTATGAAATTCTTGAACAAATGGATGTATCTAGAGGATATCATCCTTTTTGAGGTAACCCAATCACAAAAGAAGTCATTAGATATGTACTCACTGATAAGTGGATATTAACCCAGAAACAGAACAACCAAGATACAATTTGCAAAACACAAAAAAATCAAGAAGAGGCAAGACCTCCTTAGAATAGGGAACAAAATACCCACGAAAGGAGTTACAGAGACAGAGTTTGGAGCTAAGACGAAAGGATGGACCATTCAGAGACTACCCTACCCAGGGATCCATCCCATATTCAACCACCAAACCCAGGCACTATTGCACAATGCCAGAAAGATTTTGCTGAAGGGACCCTGTTATAGCTGTCTCATATGAGGCTGTGCCAGTGCCTGGCAAAATTTCCTTTCAAAAGTAAAATCTTTAAATAACTGAATGTCAAATCTGAAACATACTACACTCACACATACTTAAACAAACACACAGACACACACATACAAGCCTACTCATACATAAAGAATCACACACATACATACATGTATACACAGAAAGAGACACAAATATACATAAACACACATGCACTCACACTCACACAGAAACACACATACACACAAGATTACACATGCACACACAGACACACATGCACATTTGCACAAGTACACACACACTCACATACACACAGCCCTGCACACACATAAGCACACACACTCACACACATACATATACACTCACACACATAGACATGCACACAGACATAAGCACACACATGTACACATACACATGCACACCCACATATACACACATGCACACATAAGCACACACACTATCATAATACACTCATGTACCCACACATGTTCACATACATGTGCACAAACAGACACACACACACACACTCACACCCCTATCCCCTCCACACGTGTATTATAAGATGGGTTCTGTTAACATTCGAAGAACAATTAAATAGTAAACAATGAGTAATTGTAGCTAAAATCTATGGAGATCTGAGTGACAGGCCACAATGCTGGGTGCACATCTCCACTGATTCATTATACTAACATAGTCAACAATACTATATCTAGTATGTATACTATAAATCCTTATCTTGATCCTTATCACTATGAAATTCTTCCTCAGACTGGCCCAATGCCAAATACAGGATGTATTTGGGAATGAGAAAATGTATACTTATCCAACTCTCTGAAGTACTGGGTCTAACATAGCATCTTTAAATATCCAGCATCACTCACCATAGGAAATAAATGTTAAGTCACATAACAAGAAACAATGTCCAGTCTCATTGTGTATACCAACTTTATTATTTCAGTTCTCTTCTGTGACATTATTTATGTTGAACATTGAATTGATTTCATACCTGACTGAAAGGTTATGACCAGGTTTTTAAAAATGGAATTCTCCAGGATATTTTACAAAGCTTCTGCACCTTTTTAAATCAACAATTACTCCACTCTAGGATTTTTCTCATTTCTCAAACATCTCTCAGCCAGGAAACATCTGTTTGATCTTTATTTAAAGTTGAGTCTTTTGTGACCACATGGACAGACTAGCCTTCCAGGTCCATGGAAGATCTGCATGTGTAATAATTCTGGCCATAGCGCAGAATATTATTTTTAACACAGTCTGTCTATTGACTTCCATCAGTTCCCTGGTGTTAGCTTTGAAATGCCCTTGCTTTTTCATTTCAAATGTTATACTCCAGTATTTTTATGGTTAGAGAAAAATCTATCCCCTAACCCCTCCCGTGCAATGCTTTATCTTCACAAGACAAAGTATAGCAGAAGAAGGCGTACAAAGAATAGCACACAAACTCTTTCCTCCCCTGCTGTTTCTCCCTAGACAGAGCTCTGCTTTATCTAAGAACATGGCGTTTGTAGCACTGAAAGTTATTTGTGACATATTGTGGGACTTTCTGATTAAAAAAAATAGGGTTTTCTGGGTTTATAAAGAACAAATTGTACTAAAGAAAGTTCCCTGGTTTTCTTTGGTTGGCTGATAATTAGTTTAAAAGAAGATGATGTAAAATCCTAAAGGGTAGACATAAGAAGACTTCTTTTAAATGTTGTTATTAGGGAGTGTAAGTGGTGTCCTCTCCCTTTTCTTGTATTAGATGTACATGAAACTACCACATAATCTAAGCTAGGAAACAAGTCTTGAATTAAGCTTCTCCTACTTACAGGTTGATACAAATATCAGCTAATGACTTGAACCCCTTGGGAGCTAGAGAGATGGCTCAGCAGTAAAGATCTCCTCTGATCATTCAGAGGACCTGAGTCTGATGTCTCGTGCCCACATCTGGTTATTTACAATTACTATAACTATCATTCCTGGAGGATCTGCTGTGTCTGGTGTTCATAGACACCTTCGCTCATGAGTGTGTTCACACACACACACACACTTTTTTTTTAAATCTTCATTTAAAAAGATTTACACTCTCCTGTGAAGAATTAATAAAGCATGCTAAATGAATTTATTAACATGATAAATACGTTGCTAGGTTAGGAAGATGACGCTATCAGTAAAGTTCAAGCTATAAGGCATAAGGGCATTAATCAAGATGCAGAAACCACAATAAGAAAACCAGGTTTCATGGTACACATTAGTAATCCGTACACTGGGGAGAAAACAGGCTAATGCTGATCCATGGAGCTCATGAGCCAGCCAGTGCAGACTACTCAGGCAATCCTCAGACTGATGAGAGACATGGAAATAAAAACATGTAGATAGCACCTGAAGAATGACACCTAGGAATCCTCTAGCATCCACATACATGCACATACATGGGAATATGTAAGCATCCGCTACATACAAGTATATGGATATACATACACACATATACAGATAAATAAGTAGTTTAGAAGAAGAGGTTTGCAATGATGTAATTAACATGAAATTCTTGTTCCTTAGATTTAACAAGTATCAGCTCTTACTCTTTCCATATGATAGATTGCTGGCTGGATCATCTGGTAGAAAGTTAAGCCAGCAAGGACATGGAAGCCTGGAAGCGTCATCCCTGAATCCATGAGGAGGAACTGACATTTGCCTCATTGCATAAATAGCAAAAAAACAATTCAGTATAAGTCAGAAATGAAGATTTCAGATTTGACATTCTTCCCTTTGAATCTATGATCTTTGCCAGCTTGTTTTACATGAATCTCAATCTTTTCGTGCATTTTTAAGATTAACATCACCTACCCTGACTTTATAAAAGTCTTGTTCTGTTGGTTCAAGTGAAAGGACTGAAAGGACTCTTTAGCAATATGAATTACCAATATTTATTTCACAAGTATGTATTGATGGCATGGAACAGGACCTGGGGTTCTGACAATCACCTGCTTCATTCCAAACATTTCCAATGAAGGTTACATAAAGATGAGAGCTGTGCAAGGTTTCACGACAGAAGTGATGTACTTGACACTCCTTGAGAGAAAGAAAGGAGGTCATGAGAAATGAACAGGATTGAAGGAAAGATGAAAAGCAAAGACTCCTGGGCTGAACATGCAGCTCAGTGGTGAAATGCTTGCCAAGCAGGTACTGCACTCGACTGCCTCCAGAAACAACAATAATAATATAATATTAATAGGAATGAATATGAATATAAAATATAATATGAAAATAATAATAAACATGAATGAGAGATGGATTAGAGGTGAGGAGGCATGCATTTGATTCCCAGAACCCATGTTAGGTAGCTCACAACTGTTTGTAGCTACAGTGCTACAGGATCAAACATCCGTTTCTGGCCTTCAAGGTCACCAACCTACACATGAATGGCATTGCACACACATAAACATGAATAAAAATAAATTTTAAGAGTAGAAAATAAATAATCAAAGCAAGCTTTGATATAATTGCAAAAATGAGAAATAACATGAGTAAAATAATCTAACATCTGTTCAGCTATGTAAGACTTCCATCTACTGGGGGTCCACAAGGAACATGAGAGAAGGGGCCTGCCGCTAGATAGACAAGGAGCCACAACCCACCCTGCACTGAGAACACATACCAGGCTCTTCCTGGTCTATCAGCTGATGAGGAAAATATAAGGAAAGAGGCATGGATATAGATCACACTTCATACAAAGACACCACCACATAGGCACTCACATGAGAACACCAGCATTCAGGAAGGGAAGAGCCCAGTCGATCTGATTTCTGTCAGTGGTGGTGGGAAATACAGATGGGCTGTGTGTGGCTTTCAATCGAGAGCTAATGAGTTTATTCTTTATCCTGTAGGTGGTAGAGCTCAAAGTAGTTCTCCAAGAAGACTAATGTTAGAGTTAAGAAGAATTCTGGCAGCCATGAGTTGGTATATAGGAGAAAAGACTGGTTAGTCAGACACAGGCAGGACTAATAAATATAGACTGAAAAAAGATGGTGTCCCAGACTAGAACAGTGGCAGGCAGAGTGGGAGAGATGGGGTTGCTTTCATCATCAATCAGATGGACGGGAGGAGATCTTTTTTACTTACTTGAAGGTAACCAAGGACTGGTTCATTTCATTTTAAAATCCTGGTTCCAAGCAATTGCTATCGTTTAAATGTGTGTTCCTCACAAAACTCACTTTAAAGCTGAAGGTACACTGGTAGTAGTAAGAGATGATATCTTCTGGAAAAACAATCAAGTAATTAGTGTACTGTATCAATCATGTATCATACCAGCTACATGATGTAGGTTAAGTACATATGAAATATGCAGGCATTGAGTCAATTAATGTACTAATATCTTATAAAGGGCTTGGTAGGATCCTCTGTCACCTCTACCTTCTATGGGAGCACCTTTAGAAAAACATAGAAATGATGTTCTAACTCTGAAGGAGAAACCCGTCTCCTTAATCTTGGATTTTCCAGCTTCCAGAACTAAAAAGGACCATCTGGGTTCTTTGTAAGTTATCCAGTCTCCAATATTCTGTTAAAGAAGAGTAAATGACCTGAGACTCTTCTGCTGAAGCAGTCTGCACAGTCTGAAGATCATTATTTGGGCTATGAAGGCCTAGAAGACTGATGAGTAAGTCAACCAGGAGTCAGGTGAAGGATGCTGAAGCCTAGACAAGTCAGAGGACCATTCTGAGACATCACTGTCGGAAGTAGACTAAGAGCCACTCTTGAAACTCTCGTAGTCCTTTTGTCATACACTAATTTCCTTTCTGTTGCTATGACAACCACCCTTACAAAAATTAACTTAATGGATATATGGATTTATTTGGCTTACACTTCCAGGTCCATCGATGAGAGAAATACAAGCAGGAATTCAAGGCAGAAATCATGAAGGAACACTGCTTTTTGGAGTGCTCATGCTTGCCTAGACTTTGTATACAACCCAAGATTTGCTTGGATATGGTATCACCTTGTGGCATCAACACTTTCAGATCAACTAATAACAAAGCAATCATCTTACAGACATATCCACAGGCAAATCTGATCCAGACATTCCTCAATAGCAATTTTCCTCTCAAATGAGTCTAGGCCATGTCAAGTCGACTGTTAGAGCTAACTAGGACACCATCATTCATAGCAGAGAACAGGAAAGAAACAGAGTGATGTGCTCTCAGCAGACAATGGAAGCTCTTAGTTCTTAGCCTCTTCCATCTTTCATGGAGGAAAGTAAAATCTCTTGATTCTTCATGGTCAGCTCTCACTGATCAAAATTCCTGTCTACAAACTCAATGGGAATGCAAAGACAAATGACTCCTAGGTCTCTGACTGATGTACTATATATTCTTCACTGAAGTAAGCAGTGGATCTATAGATCTACTGGCAGTGGGTTACAGATTTTTTTATTGCTGGACAGAAGCCTAATTATCTGATGTGGCATGGGTGCCCATGTACTCACTATGGGCGAAAACATGGACATGAAATGAAGTTTGTTTTATAGGAAGTCTCTGAAAGCATGCCTTGTCAACTTCTCTTCCTGAGAAAGGAACCTTTGCCCCAAATCATTAGTCATTGATTGGTCTCCTCCCAGACAGACTGCCTGATAGATATGACTTCTACCAAATGGAGAGACACTACCTGGAACATTTGAAGCCCATAAAATCTCTTGTATTCTTCTAGAATTAAATCTCAGTTGCCATACATGTATTTTAAGCATATTCACTGCAGGTCTCATTCATAAGATGGGATCTGGTCAGTTCTAGTTCTAATGCTGCCTGTTTCAAGGTATTCATGGACACCCATTCTCTCTGTTGCAACATGAGACTGTTGCTTTACCACCAACAGTAGTCATAGGATCATCCTCTGCTTTATCTGTACATCAGCATCCTAAATCTGAATCATAGTAGACTTATTGGACAGCCTCTTAGGGTTTCACATGCTTAGAATGATCTTCATAATGTGCTGCCTCAGGAAAAGAAAATTGTGTAAGAAACAAGAGCATTGCAGGCATGGTATAGTCATGACCAAGGAACCAAAACTGAGGTGGGCTCTATGGTATTCTCTGGACACAAAAAGTCAAGTGCCAAGGAGGAGGTGAAGAAAAAGGGCAGGTACCACCACCAGGATTCACTCCTGAAACCAGCAGAGCCTTGACATGGACTTCTTGGTCACCATCTTATTTTACTCGGACATTATCTGACATGCCTTCGGCTATTTCATTTAGATTAATCTTTACCTAATGACATAGGGTTTATTTGTGTTTCAAACTATCTCCGTGGTTCTCATATGAAGATGAAAAGTTAAGTAAGCAAAAATCAACCACATTGAACCATCAATGCAGAGTTCATCTTTTCTCTAATGAGCTACCAGCAGCCAAACAAGAGATGCTACCATTCGGTAGCCATGGAAACATACTTAGCAACAAAGGAACCTTGACTTTTCCCCATCTGTTTGGATCTACACCATGACACATTAGTTTCAGTATATGAAAACAAAAAGGAAAGATATAAATGTTATATTTTATTTAATCCCCAGGCAGTACCTAGTCCATTGTGAATAAACTTATAAATGAGAAAGAAATTATGTGTCTGATTTTAACCCACCACTCCAAGGCAGAACCTGGATGATGTGTCATTGAGATCAAAGAGAGTGCCTCTAACATGCTCTGTTACTGAGAGACTCCCGACAGAGCTCTCCCAAATCGGGTCAGAGATAGGCAGTGATAAGCAGAAATGAAAAATCTCATGAGACACAAGTGGAGATCTGGCAATAACTAATCCTCTGTAAGCACAAAAGCTTTCTTTAGATGAAGCTATTGTTAGTAGCCATTTTGCTGAAGAGAAAGGAGACATATTCAGTCCAATAAATGGGTAAGGAGGCTGCCTCTGCTTCATAGACAGATAAGAATTTATTAAAGAGACATTATGAAATGTAGGCTCTGTCTGTAAAAAAAAATAGTACATTTTTAGACTATAAGGAGATACCAACTCATTTAAATCAACTCTACAAACTCGGGAAGGCAAGACAAGCTGCAGATGTGACAAGAGGAGCCCCCACAAGTCACTTGGGCTAAACTTGAACAAGGTACTTTTCACCAAGTTAAGCCCATACGAGTAGTCAGGTGCATCAATACGTATTTTACATCTTTAATGAAAGAATCACAATGGTGGCAGAGTTGACTTAAAAAGGAATTGAGTTCAAATAACCCCATTAAAAATGGGGTACAGAGCTAAACAAAGAATTCTCAACCGAGGAATACCGAAGGGCTGAGAAGCACTTGAAAAAATGTTCAACATCCTTAATCACCAGGGAAATGCAAATCAAAACAACCCTGAGATTCCACCTCACACCAGTCAGAATGGCTAAGATCAAAAATTCAGGTGACAACAGATGCTGGAAAGAATGTGGAGACAGAGGAACACTCCTCCATTGCTGGTGGGATTGCAAGCTTGTACAACCACTCTGGAAATCAGTGTGGCAGTTCCTCAAAAAACTGGACATAGTACTACTGGTAGATCCAGCAATACCTCTCCTGGGCATATACCCAGAAGATGTTCCAACCGGTAAGAAGGACACATGCTCCACTATGTTCATAGCAGCCTTATTTATAATAGCCAGAAGCTGGAAAGAAGCCAGATGTTCCTCAACAAAGGAATGGATACAGAAAATGTATTCATGTTACACAATAGAGTACTACTATTAAAAACAATGAATTTATGAAATTCTTGGGGAAATGGATGTCATCCTGAGAGAGGTAACCCAATCACAAAAGAAGTCACTTGATATGCACTCACTGATAAGTGGATATTAGCCCAGAAACCTAGAATACCCAAGATACAACTTCCAAAATACAAGAAAATCAAGATGGAAGACCAACTTGTGGATACTTCATTCCTCCCTAGAATAGGGAATAAAATATCCATGGAAGGAGTTGCAGAGACAAAGTTTAGAGCTAAGATGAAAGGATGGACCATCCAGAGACTGCCCCACTGCAGGTCCATCCCATAATCAGCCACCAAACACAGACACTATTGCATATGCCAGCAAGATTTTGCTGAAAGGACCCTGATATAGATGTCTCCTAAGAGGCTTTACCAGTACCTGGCAAATACAGAAGTAGATGCTCACAGTCATCTATAGGATGGAACACAGGGCGCGCAATGTAGGAGCAAGAGAAAGTACCCAAGAGCTGAAGGGGTCTGCAACCCTATAGGTGGAACAACAATATGAACTAACCAGTACCCCCTGATGCTCGTGTCTCTAGCTGCATATGTAGCAGAAGATGGCCTAGTCGGCCATCATTGGGAAGAGAGGCCCCTTGGTCTTGCAAACTTTATATGCCCCAGTACAGGGGAAAGCCAGGTCCAAGAAGTGGTAGTGAGTGGGTAGGGGAGCAGGGCAGGGGGGAGGGTATAGGGGACTTTGGGGATAGCATTTGAAATGTAAATGAAGAAAATATCCAATAAAAAAAGGAAAAAAAAAGAAAAAAGTAATTGAGAAGTTGATACACATAAGTGAAATAAAAGTCTAAGATTTTGTAGCTGAGCGCAATGATGCATAGTTGCAATTTCAGCAACTAGGAAACTGAAGTGGGTTCTCTGGTATTTCCTGGACACAAGAAGCCACAAGAAGGAGGAGGTAAAGAAAAAGGACAGGTGCCATCACGAGTAGTGACCCCTGAAACGAGCAGAACCTCGACATGGACTTCCTGGTTACTGCTATTTTACTCTGGCATTACCTTACAATGCCATCAGCTGCTTCATTCAAATTAACCTTTACCTAAAAACATCGGGTTTATTTGTTCAAGGCGGAGAAAGAAGAGGAGGAGGAAGAGATGTTTCAAAGTTTTATTTAAATTGATCAGTGTCTTACTACACAGCAGAAACTTATATTTAAGGTTTGTTTGTTTGTTTTACTTAACAAAAATCATTTGCAATGTATCAGACACCCACGACTTGACATCCAACTCTGCAAAGCCTAATCTAAAAATAAGTAACGAACTCAAGGAAGTTGTCTAACATGAGAGATGGTAGCTTGTGGGTTTGCTATAGAGTACTTTAGGTGACATTGGAAGGACAGGGTCATTCTACGCTATTTCCCCGTTTTGGGTAATCATCATTAACAGTGACAGAACACAAATAGAAAGGAACATTTGAAACAAACATCATTATAGAAAGAGCGAGGGATCAAGGTCGTTATTCAACAGCCCACTCAACTGTAGTGGAAGAAAAACAACACCCTCAGCTATGGATTAGAAATGAGAAGGTAAGATTGTGTTCCAATCTGAACAATATATAGGATCAGAAGTATGTTAAGAATCAATTTTTTCCATTTGCTAAAACCCTTGTGGGTTTCAAATAGACTAATAGTGGAGTGAGCATTCGGGAAGAAATCCTTTCTGAGATTTAGCGACTCCATAGGAAAAGAATAAATCACGAACTGTATACAAGAAGGAACTTGATTTATTAGGTGCTGTTTCCCTAAGAGAAATATAAAATGGTCAACACATGCTGTTTTTAATAAATAGCTAACTAATATGTCCAACACCACCAACATACAGTCAAAACTGATCTTGTTCTTCAATTTCATTCTGAATATAAGAAATCGGGGGAAGGGAAAGAAATGCAGGGAAGAGAAGGCAGATTTGTATGAGCACGAATAAACTATCAGGAAAAAGACAAAAATGAAGGGTTGGGGGTATAAAGACAGGAAGCTGGCAAGAAAAAAAGAACATGTCAGAAATGAGGTCATGACTCAACAAAGAAACGTTGAGAGAGACAGATGAAACCATCATGCCCTACTAAGGTACTAGAACTAATCTGGGATCCTGATTCCAGATGGATTGGAACGCTGAAGATGGGAGGCACTGAAGACTTGCATTCAATGCTGGTCGAGCTTTAACATGGCAGTTGCTCTGGGGCAGCTTGTTAGTTTTCTGTAAAAAAAATCCCTAGATGTTTTCTTGTTGTTATGACCAAAATGCCTGATAAATGCAACTTTCAAAAAGAAGGGTTTGGATTCTCTGATAGTTTGAAAGTTTCATGCATCCCTTTGGGAATGCCGTGGCAGCAGGTGCACAGGTGTCTGCAGTTACACACGGCAAGAAGTGAGTGCTGGGCTAAGCTTGCTCCCTCTGTCTTATTACATCCCTGTTCTCATCCAATGGGATAGTGTCACTCACATTGAGGTATTCCCATTTTGCCTAAACCAGTCTAAATACTCCCTCACAAACATACCCAGAGATTTGTCTACTGGGTGATTACAGATCCTGTCAATTTTACATTATTAACAATCATACTCCAACTGTACATGCCAGTTTTTAATATAACAGAATGTCATAAGCTAGGATCTGGAACAAAAACTATTTCTCATAGTCAGAAAGGCCCGGATGGACAATGGAATATAATTCAGCAGTATAAAGAAATGAGCAATTAATCCATGGGGATAAAAGGAAGTGCTTTGCATGTATATTATTAAGTAAAAGAAGGCAAACCAAAAAGTTTAATACAATATGAGGCCAACTGCATGGAATTCTAGGAAACACAAGTCATGGCAATGTTCAAAAACCTATAATTACAAGAATCTGGGGGAAAGAAGCATGAAATTGGAGCATGGGAGACTTTTAAAGTCATGGAACAATACTGTGAAATACAGTAACCATGAGTACACGTCCCTCATGGGTGGAGGAACATGCTCACCCAGCATACTTCACCTCAGAATAAATGTTGCTTTGAATTAAGTGGTATCTAAAAAACAAAAAGCAAAACAAACAAACAAATAAAAGAAGCGAGGTAAGCAAGGTCACTGCCCATCTTGTTCCAGGAGAAAGGGCTCTTCTCACCAGAGATAGAACTAAAGGCTGAGAAAGGCTTGTTTGAAAAGAGACCTTATAAGATAGCTTCTTGCTTCTCTAGCCTTCTCCTGCATTGTGGTTTCTTTTCCATAATGCCACTCTTTGATCCACCTGCTTTATAAACATATTAGGCTTTCATTTTCCATGCAAACCCTCATATGTGTGTAAAATTGAGTGTGCTATTCTAAGAGTCTATTTTATATGAACTTAAACATAAATTGACACTAGGAGTCAGACTAATAATAGCTAATAATCAAACAGAAAAATTATTGTGTATATGTATATGTGTGCAGTTGTGTGTATGTGTACACATGCGTGTATGCACACACACAAGGAGATTAGAGCACAATCTCAGATGTTGCTCCCAGGTGCTGTCCACCATTCTTTTCAAAACTAGAGTCAGGGTCTCTTGCTGACTTGGAGCTTGTTGAGTAGGCTAAGCTCGCTGGCCAACGAGCCAAGCAATCCTCTTGTCTGCCTCCCCAGGGCTGAGATTACAAGCACAACATAATCCAAGACACGTGTTTTAAATGTAAGTTTTGTGAAACTACCCAATATCCTTAATCGGGCAGGGCAAACACGTTTCCAACAGGGCCATCTCTCCAGGCCTCAAATAAGAAGGTTACAGCAATACAATGTAATAAACGCTATTTCAGTGTGGTCTTTCCTAGGAAGGATCAACAGCATTCTGCTCATGACTTTTGTTGTGTGACTTGACACTTTGGAAATGGATTTGCACCCAGAAGGAATTGGTGCCTATGCAGATGGATATGGGATGGATATGGGATGGATATGGGATATGCAGATGGATATGGGATGGAAATAGAAGCAGAAGAGAGCTGAGGCTCTCCACTTCCTTTCCATGGCTAGCACTGAATCTGTCTCAGTGCTGTGCAGTCCTTAATGTTTACTATTCAAATTTCTGCGGTTACTCTAACCTTTACCTGCAAAGGTAAAAACTGCATTTCCATACGTAGAAAATAGCAGCAATACCTCTTCTGGGCATATATCCAGAAGATGTCCCAACGGGTAAGAAGGACACATGCTCCACTATGTTCATAGCAGCCTTATTTATAATAGCCAGAAGCTGGAAAGAACCCAGATGCCCCTCAACAGAGGAATGGATACAGAAAATGTGGTACATCTACACAATGGAGTACTACTCAGCTATTAAAAAGAATGAATTTATGAAATTCCTAGGCAAATGGATGGACCTGGAGGGCATCATCCTGAGTGAGGTAACACATTCACAAAGGAACTCACTGATAAGTGGATATTAGCCCAAAACCTAGGATACCCAAGATATAAGATACAATTTGCTAAACACATGAAACTCAAGAAGAATGAAGACTGAAGTGTGGACACTATGCCCCTCCTTAGAATTGGGAACAAAACACCCAAGGAAGGAGTTACAGAGACAAAGATTGGAGCTGAGATGAAAGGATGGACCATGTAGAGACTGCCATATCCAGGGATCCACCCCAGAATCAGCATCCAAACGCTGACACCATTGCATACACTAGCAAGATTTTATCGAAAGGACCCAGATGTAGCTGTCTCTTGTGAGACTATGCTGGGACATAGCAAACACAGAAGTGGATGCTCACAGTCGGCTAATGGATGGTTCACAGGGCCCCCAATGGAGGAGCTAGAGAAAATACCCAAGGAGCTAAAGGGATCTGCAACCCTATAGGTGGAACAACATTATGAACTAACCAGTACCCCGGAGCTCTTGACTCTAGCTGCATATGTATCAAAAGATGGCCTAGTCAGCCATCACTGGAAAGAGAGGCCCATTGGACACGAAAACTGTATATGCCCCAGTACAGGGGAACGCCAGGGCCAAAAAAATGGGAATGGGTGGGTAGGGAAGTGGGGGGGAGGGTATGGGGGACTTTTGGAATAGCATTGGAAATGTAATTGAGGAAAATATGTAATAAAAAATATTAAAAAAAATAGAAAATAGCATGCTACCTGGGTGAATACTCAGCTAGAGGCTGAGAGAGATTCCCCGAGGTTTGAGTTCTGCTCCCACTGAAACAGCAGCTCAGATCAAAGTGATCTGGTGGCTTATGTGGTGATAATAACGTTTGATATGTTACAGTGACATAATATAAGATGAGGACACACTGTGAGGACACACTGCCCTGAGGTCTTCTGCAGGTCTGACCCTGTTAATAGGACTAGGTAACTCAGGATGACCCCTTACCCAGAAGCCAAGCTGTATGATGGAGCTAACACCAAATCCTTTTTCTGACCAAACCACCTCCCATGGCCTCTGCCTTACCATTCGTCCTATAGAGATTCCGTTCAGCTTTGAAGAGGTTAACACAAGTCAGAGAAAAGGCGCTCAGAAGTTTTCTGCTTTTAATTTCTGTTTAATGACTTATTGGCCAGGGCACTATCATCTCATCCTACTAAGAGCCTTTCTTGCACAATAAACTGCTGTGCTTGGAGCCCACCTCGGCCCACAAACTCTACAATTAAGTGATCGTTTGTCCTCGGAGCTTGACAGAAGCAAGAATCTGAGGCGGGCTGGGAGGAGCTCCGATTTATTAAAGTAATAAATAACCTGCAAGCCCCCTCTCCCCCAGCCGCTGCCTCCCTTTCTTATTTACTTCCTTGTGCAGCATCTGAGTGGGGATACAGGGAATTTAATTGCTCAGAAAGACAGTTGTCTACAACAGTCGTATCCCAGAAACCATATAATAAAATTGGGGGCTCCAGGGCCAAGGTGGGAATGGTCCTACTGATGGCTGCTCAGCTCCTTAGCAGCGTCTCACTGTAGCTCTAGAAGTATGCATATTTCTGGGCAGAACCAAGCACTCACAGGCAGAGAGCAGTCCTCTGCTCTGAGCAGATAGGTTCTGCAGGGTGTGGTTCTTGCTGTCTTTGCCAAGGGCTCACGACCTATTTTAATTTGAATTTACATTGCTTTTTTAAAAAAATCATTCAATACATATTGCTCCAGATTCAGACATCCCTATTACCTTATACTCAACATTTTAAAATATCACTTTCTCAGACATTTTCTCTCCTTGTGTTGTAGTCTTTAAATTATTATCACATTAGCACATCTATAATTGGGAGTTCTGAAGCTCTCTGTGTAGCAGAATTCACCTCTCTCAAATATCTTCCTTCCCAGAGTCTTAAGTTACTGAAATTATTAATTAAAAGTGTTTTTAGAAAGTCAAAATAAATGTCATGTAGCCTGTTCCATCTGCTTTTTCTTTATTCATACCCAAACTTCACAAATGTATTTAGCTACTCTCCTTTCCCCAGCCTACAAAATAGTGATCTCCCATTGGCCACTATAAGAGACCAGTAACTTCCATTCAGACTTCCTTGTCCAAGTTAAGCTTGTAAATTTTACAGTACATGAAATGAGCTATCTTATCGTGAATAATTCATTGCTATTTAGTACAATCATAACATTGTACAGTTGTTGCTCTGTCTCTTCAGAAACATTTTCATCACTGAAAATCAAAGCCTGTACCACATTAGAAAGTTGCTTCCCACTTCCCCTCAATCAATACTTAGAAGCCTTTATTTCCCTGTGGATTCTCCTCTTCTATGTATATCAGAGGAATGGATTCATACACTCTGTGATAGCTTTTTGTGTCTGGTTTCTTGTTAGTGTTATCAAAGTCCCTCCCTTGTATATTGTAACATGCATTAGTACTTCATTTCTTTCTACAGTAAGTTGTACTTTGTTGTGTGGGGAGCCGCACTCACATTTGCCATTACAAGATGGCGCTGACAGCTGTGTTCTAAGTAGTAAATAATCTGCACATGTGCAGGGGCAGTTTTCCCGCCATGTGCTCTGCCTTTCTTGTGATGACAACTCGGCCAATGGGCTGCAGCCAATCAGGGAGTGACACGTCCTAGGCGGAGGATAATTCTCCTTAAAAGGGACGGGGTTCTGGCACTCCCTCTCTCCCTCTCTTTGCCTCTTCGTCTCTTTCTCTTCGTCTTTTCCTCTGCTCTCTTCCTCTGCTCTCTGCGTCTCTCTCTCTCTTCCTCTCTGCCTCTCTCTGCCGCGCTCTTCCTCTCTTGCTCCTGAAGATATAAGCAATAAAGCTTTTGCTGCAGAAGATTCCGGTTTGTTGCGTCTTTCCTGGCCGGTCGCGAACGCGTGTAAGACTGTTGTATGGACACACTACTATTTATTTAAATTCTAACAAAATTATATCAAAAGAATAAGAAAAGTAAACTAATTTTATAAGAGATCTTATAAATAAGGAAGGACATGGAGACCATGGAAGCCAGGGCCACGGGGTCCATAAGCCAGAGGTATAGCAACCAAGCCAGATGAATGAAGTTCAAATTAGAGGCAAGGAGACCAAGCCAAATGACTAGCAACTATGTCAGAAGCATAGAAAATGAAACATGGAAACCACTTCAGAGGCATGGACATAAAGAAAGCTAATGGGACATGGATCACAGAGGCAGAGTCATATTGACTCTGAAGTCAGAGACATGAAAAACATGAAAGTCAGAGTCACAAAAACTTGGATGCTAGAGGCTGAGAGGTCATAGAAGTCAGGAGCATAGAGATCTTGGAATCTAGGATTCTGAGGATCAGGAAACTAGAGTTATAATGACCATGGAAGCTAGAGGCATGGAGGCCATGAAAGGCAGAAGCATAGAGAACTTGGAAGGCAGAGTAATAGATACCATGGAAGCCAGGCCTGTGAAGACCATGAAACTCAAAAGCTTGAAGACCATGGAAACTAGGGTCATTTTCTTAGTTACTATTTTATTGCTATACAGAGACAAATTGACTGAGGCAACTCTTATAAAAGAAAGCATTTAATTAGAGGCTTGATTACAGTTTTAGTCCATTATCATGGTGAGAACCAGACAGGTATAGCACTAGAACAGTAGCTGAGAGCTTCCCATCTTGATCTGAAGGGATCAGGCAGAGCAAGAAACACTGGGCCTGTCATGGGCTTTTGAAACCTCAAAGCCTGTTTCCATTGACATACTTCTTCCAAAAAGGTCACACCTACTCCAACAAGGTCACAGCTCCTAATCCTTTTAATTCTTCTCAAAACAGTTCCACTCTCCGGTGAGAATGAATTAAATATATGAACCTATGGGAGCCAATCTTATTCACATGACCACAGCCACAGATATCATTGAAGTCGGCAGCATGCAGACGATGGAAATCAGAGAGGTGTCATAGTGTGTTTTTCCATTACTGTAGTAAAATACTGACAAAAACAAGTCAGGTGAGGAAAGGGTATATTTGCCTTACAGGTGATAGTCTGTCATTGATAGAAGCCAAGGCAGGAACTGGAAGCAGGAACCAAAGAAAAGGAACACAACTTAAAAGCTTATTTGCACTGGGTTGTTTATCTAGCTTTCTTATACAGGTTACCTGCCTAGGGATGACACTGCACCTAGTAGGCTGGGGTCTCCTCCATCAATTAGCAGTTAATAGAGTGCCCTGCAGGTATGGCCACAGGCCAATATTATCAAGGAAATTCTTCAGCATATATTCCCTCGACCCAGGTGACTCTAGGTTTGTGTCATGTTGACAACTGAAACTATGACATGTGGAGACCACTTTAGCATGAATAAAATACTTCCCAGGTCTCACAAATGGACAATGGTCCTAAATAATACTTAATATGTTGTGAATTAAACAAGAATTTGAAGGAAAACTGTAACCTCCCCCCACAGCCTGAAACAGGCTAAACCAGAACCTGACCTTGCTGCCACTAGGATGATCACCTGGGGTGGAGCCTGCCTCCCTAGATCACCCTATTGTTCTGCCACACCACTGTTCCTCTTCAACATACTGCTACCTGCTGAGAGGCCCCCCGGAGCTATTCTGGAAACTACGCCCTATTCTACACCTGCAGCTGGTTCCAGGAATGAACTGGCAGGAATGGACTCCCCCCCCCCCCCCACTCTTCTATAAGGCTTGTTCTCCGACATTAGAATTTGAACTTTGAACAGACTAGCATGTCTTGGTTCCATTGTTTCTTGACCTGCCTAGGCTCCCTCTTTTCTTCCAGATTCCAAGACGCCTTCCAGGCTCGAATCTGGACATGTGAGCCGCTGGCCAGCCTCAACAGAAAACTGAAACTATTTTGAGCTGAGTAAAAATGCAAAAAGAACATGTAAGGTTTTTTTTTGTTTTTTTTTTTGTTTTTTTTATTTTTTTGTTTTTTTTATTTTTTTGTTTTTTGTTGTTGTTGTTGTTGTTGTTGTTGTTTTTCAAGACAGGGTCTCTCTGTGTAGCTCTGGCTGTCCTGGAACTCAGTTTGTAGACCAGGCTGGCCTCGAACTCAGAAATCCTCCTGCCTCTGCCTCCCAAGTGCAGGGATTAAAGGTGTGCGCCACCACACCCGGCGTAAGTTTTTTATGAAATTATGGTGAGAGGAATACATAGAAATTTGTAACATCAATCACCTACATTAGGAAAAAATAAGGCTTCTAAGTAATGGTGTTAGCTTTAATCTTAGGACCATAAAGTAAGAATAATAAAGAAGGACAATATATGCATAAAATGAGAGATCAGAGTATAAGCATTGAAAGATCTAAATTCTGAGATTTAATAAGCATAATGTGCTCTGAGCAAGACACATAAAATTACTGGACACGTATTTAGTAAAGCTACAAAATCTAAGAAAGAAAAGAAATTATCAGGAAAAAACTATTATTTTCCTTAAAAGAAATGATAATTCAATTTGTCCTATATATTTGTACAAATAATAAAATACAGAAGACAGAAAAACTAATATCTCCAGAGTTATAGGAAGTAAATAGCAGAGCAGATTTTGAAAAGAACCAAAGTGCAAAGCAAAACATTTTCAGGAATACAAAACCTCCAAGGCCAAACTACTTGCAAACCATTAATAAAATGACTTTGTGAAAGGAACAGAAGAGGCTAACTAAAGCCCAGAGAAAGAAGCAGAACGCAGGCTACAACCAGCACAACATAAGCCTTGAAAACATAAGAATATGTAAGCATTAAATAAGAAAAGGTAATGATGAATATATTTGGGGGTGGTCTTTTAGCAAAGGCTTTAGGTATGGACATAGCTCAGGATAGAGTGCTTAGCATGTAGAGTGCCTTACTATGTCCTGCCTCTCCATTGTTGGGCTTAGGACATAGGGCAAAGTCTGAAACTGAGTCCACAGTTGTTCCCAGTCTCCTCTTTGGATACCCAGGTGTGGCTGGTATACTTGCTGAGACAAAGAGTCAGGAACCAGGGATCCAAGGTCTACCTTTCATATCAGACCATACCCTGGGATGAGCAGAATTCAGTCTGATTGAAAGTGAGGGGCTAGAGGGAAGAAAGCCTTCCTTGGGAGTCTTAGGCATGGCTCTTTAGTTGAGGATCCTTAGCAGCTCTCTGACACAATCTTTGCTTGTTCATACTTGTTTATTTGATGGTGAATATAATACATATATTTTATTAGGGGCAAACCAAGGATTATATATCTTTTGGGGGGAAGGACTACCCAAGGAGGAAAGCTCATTGGCTGAAGGTTCAAGGCTATGTAGATACCTCATTAACACTAAAAAGAACTCCAGGTGTCACTTTGTGTCATTGGCTGGCCATGGTCTTCTCAGTGGGGTGTTGTGGTTACTTGTTCCAGAGCAGGTACACGGATAGGGAATGACTCCATTCCTACCAGTCTCAGATCTCTGAGATTCCTGGGGTCTGAGCTTACTCAGCCTTGCCAGTTGTTATGACTGTTTGGTAACATGTTCCCACCTACCCTACCGTGGAGACCCTCCCTTCAATCTCCAAGGCCATTTAAAAACAACACATTTTAAATCTTTCTTGAATTAAGTATCCATACTTAAAATGTAATGGCAACCCCGGAAGGCAAAATTACATATATAACTCCCACTGTAGTAGAAGTGAAAAGGAACTTCAAAATCTTACAAAAGTCAAAAGAAGTTGTGAAGGTGGTTTTTAAAAATGTTTGGACTTTGCTGATGTACTGGAAACATTACCAAAGGAAGATAGACTTGCTTGAAATGTCAATTACCAATATTCATGAGGTCTGCAAGAATTTAGTCGAGGAAGTGACTTTGCAAGAGTTACAGAAAAAGCCCCAGGAAACAACTGAGATTGGCTGGCCTAGTCAAGGGGAGAAATGTGTTGAAAAGAAGGGCAAAACGCTAAGACAGGTAAAAGGCATTAGCCTCTTGGGCTGGGGTAGCTCCTTGATTAAGCCACTTGCTGCACAAAGATACCACGTCTGCAAACTCTGTGATTGAGAAACCCTGACCAAGGAATGAAGTATAAAGAAGAGTAGTGGAGTATGATTCTTGACATCAATAAACTTGAGATTTCCCCATGGGAGTAAGTGCACACACATGAATGCACACATGCATATGCACACACATACATGTATGTGGTGCCCACACACATGTAAACATTTATACTCACACATATGCACACCACCCTACACTTGCAATTTGAAAATCAGAAAAATATGTTTGTATCTCCACAAAATAAAACTTGTTAACTGAGATAGAGTCAAGAAGGAGAGGTGGTAGAGAGTCGGAAGAGAAGAGGAGATGCAGGAGTTAGAGGTGGGGGTCATCCTAGGCAAAGAGAAAAGCAGCACTGCGGTCAGCTACAAGGCAATCCTGGAGAAACCTTCAGGCACCTGCATACATGGTGGGCCTTCTTCTTCCTATTGGCCTCTTGTCTTTTGACTTTGAAGTGTGGTCTCACTCTGTGATGGTTTGTATAAGCTCTGCCTAGGGAGTGGCACTATTAGAAGGTGTGGTCTTGTTGGAGTAGGTGTGTCACTGTTGGTGTAGGCTTTAAGACCCTCATTCTAGCTGCCTGGAAGCCCGTATTCTCCTACCAGCCTTCAGATAAAGATGTAGAACTCTCAGCTCCTCCTGCACCATGCCTGCCTGGATGATAATGGACTAAACCTCTAAACCTGTAAGCCAGCCCTGATGAAATGTTGTCCTTATAAGAGTTGCCTTGGTCATGGTGTCTGTTCAGAGCAGTAAAACCATAACTAAGACACAAGCTGGTACTGGGATTGGGATATTACTGTGATAGGTCTAACCATGCTTTTGTCTGGAAGAATGTGAATTTGGGGACTTTGGATTTGGAAAGCAGTGTAATGCTTTAGATCGGGCTTAATAGGCTATCCTAGTAGGAATATGCAATCCTTTGTTACTGAGAGTGACTTGAATTGTGCAGACTTGGGCAGAAGAAGTTTCAATGGAGAAGAATTGTAGTATGTGGCCTAGAGACTTTTTTTGTGATGTTTTGGTGAAGAACATGGCTGCTTTTTGCTGTTGTCTGAAGAGATTGCCTAAGGCTAAGACAAAGAGATTTATATTTATTGCATCAACAAAAGAAGTCTCAAAAAAGCCCAACAGAGACTTTGTTCTCTGGTTAAGTCTGATGAAGAACATTTTGAACAAACATAGCAAGCTGAGAAAAGAAAAAATACAAAATATATAGTTTGGGTATTAAAGGGACACCAGGAAGTGAAGTGGAGCTGAACTTTGTGTTCAAGGATATTAAACTGAATTAAGGAAATAGTGTTCTTGGGGCAAGATTCCACCTAGCTAAATTTAGGTCCAGTAATAGTAGTATAAGCCTTTAATCCCAGAATGCAAAGATAAACAGATCTCTGAGTTTGAGGCTAGCCTAGAACAGAGCAAGTTCTAGGTGAAGAAAAACTTAAATCCAGGTTGGTGGGCATGCAGATCTCTGAGTTCAAAGTTCCAGGACAGCCAAGCTTAGACAGTGAAGGAGTTCAGAAACAGAAAACTAGTGATAATGTAATAAAATAAGGGGGCCATGTTCCATTCCAATTCCTGCAAGCAGCAGAATTTGGAAGCTTTGGACACATGGCTCTGGCTTTAGAGTCCAGAATAGAAGGGACTACTGCGACAATTGATGCTCGTTAACTGAAGCTAAGAAATTAGTGATGATTAAGACGAGACCAACATCACTGAAATGAAATCTGGGAAGTGCTTTCTGAGAGCACAAAGAAGCTGTGTTCCAGAAATAGCCAAGGTTGTATCTCATGCTGCAGCTATACTTGGTAATGTGTAAGACTAAATCACCTAGGTGGTACTGGTTTTAAAGACATGAAGGGGTAGTGAAGAGCTTGGAACTGTGAGAGGCCATGAAAAGCCATTGGTGAAGGTGCAGCTTCAGCTGTAGCCCAGGACCAAAGGGGTAATGCAGAGGGTTTGAGGTTTGGCACCATGAAGAGAATCTATGAGAGGCTATTGGTGAAGCCTAGTTTCAGCAGAAGACCCCATTATATTGGAGATGCCAGTACCATGGGATGATCACCAAGAACAGCAGTGGCAGAGGAGTGAATCAACCTGAGATGAGAATGCTACAGAGGACAGAGCTGGAGATATGTCACCAGCCCTTTGGAGGAACCCAGATGATTATGTGTGGATCCCAGACATTGAAATATGAAGCTGTAACATTGAAGTTGCCCTGGAGAGCCCAAGATGTTGAGATGCCAGATCTGTGGCCTATCTGCTGAGGAAAGCTGATGACAAGGAGTGGAACCATCCCAAGAGAAAGAAGTTTGTTGTAGTCAACAAAGACAAAAAAAAAAAAAAAGAGCTGGAGATCTGAAGACCTGACCTTCTTGAAATCAGACATGGAGATGCAGAGTTTGCCCAGATGGTTTCTTGTCTTGCTTTGGGAATTACAGTTAAGTTATTGGATGAAAGAAGAGGCTTTGAACTTTGGACTTTTAACATTGTTGAGACTGCTATAGACTATGGAGACTTTTGAAGCTGGACTAAATGTATTTTGCATTATGCTATGTTAAGGTATGGTCCCCATAGATTCATGTGTTTGAACAAGCCTATGGGGGCCAGGGAGTGGAATGTGATGGTTTGTATAGGATCGGCAGAGGGAATGGCACTATTAGAAGGTATGGCCCTGTTGGAGTAGGTGTGTCACTGTGGGTGTGACCTATAAGACCCTCATCCTAGCTGCCTGGAAACTAGTATTCTGAATGCAGCCTTCAGATGAAGATGTAGAACTCTCAGCTCCTCCTGCACCATGCCTGCCTGGATGGTACCAGTTCCTGCCTTGATGTTATGGACTGAACCTGTGAACCTGTAAGCCAGCCCCCATTAAATGTTGTCCTTATAAGAGTTGCCTTGGTTATGGTGCCTGTTCACAGCAGTAAAATCCTAATTAAGACAAATTCTATCCCAAAAGTTCTTATGGTGTACAACCTCAGAATTAGTGGGGTGAAGGGCAGAAAGTCTCACTCTTTTCTTTCTAAAATATCACACAGTTAAGTGCAATATTATTTTCTGTGCTGACTCCAGGAAAAACCTTCCAACTTTGTGTTTCTGAGTATCCTTGGGGCTTCTGTCTTCAGACCCAGTAATATAGGTTCCATCTCATTATCTGAACGTGTGATAGTCTTCAGTGCAGTATTCTAAAAATTAAACCTCTTTTGAAATATAGAACTGTAAATATTTTAAGACTGAGATGAACTCAATATGAGAAAGACTGAATTCTCCATTTCTGTCATCAGTTTATGTGAAGAATTGTAAAGATCACACACAGAAATTTCCACACAGAATCTCAGCTTCTACACAGAAAATTAGCTTTTACACACAGAATCGCAAGTTCCACACACAGCATCTCAGTTTCCACATGTTATATCTCAGGTCCCACACACAGAATCCCAGTTTCTATACAGAAACCTTACTTCCTTAATGAAATTCGGCTTCCAAGGTACTAGCCTGTTGAGATTTTGCAGTTATCAGAAAGAATGATAGACAGTCAAGAAGGAAGGAACTTAAAAAACGAGGGATCTTCTTTATCTTGAAGTAGAGTCAACTTTGAATTTCAGAGATTCCTGAGATGCAAGGAAGCCATGAAGACCCAGGAGGATGTCTTGTTGTGAATACAATCTCTAAACAAGTGTGAGGAGCTGATTTTGATGCCCTGGTACCCATGAAAAGCAGGTAAGCATAGACGTTGGTGTCTGTAACCAAAGCACTGCATGGTGGAAGTGGAAACAGCAGATAGACACTCTGACCATCCAGTCTAACCAAGACAGTGAGTTCCAGGCTCAGTGAGATGCTGTCTCAAAAGATAAGATGAAGAGCAGTAGAGGAAGACACCAATCACTGACCTCTGACCTCTACACACACACACACACACACACACACACACACAGAGAGAGAGAGAGAGAGAGAGAGAGAGAGAGAGAGAGAGAGAGAGAGAGAGACTATAGGAAGGAAGATAAGAAATCAACTTTTCTTGCTAGCTATAAGATAGCTCCTAGGGAAACCCTTTAAAAAGGACTAAAAGAAAAGGTTTAGAGATAGTATTTTCAAAAGAGATCTACTAAAACACATTATCTTCACAATAGAAAACTAGTGACAAAAAATAAAACAGATTTTTTTTTTATCAGCTTGGATGAGCCAGTTGATAAAATGTGGATATCTTAATTTAGGAAATATTCTAAGCATTTACAAGGGTTTTGATGAATAATATAATGTCTCTTATATGGTCACCATGAGAGTCTAACGACTTTAACTGTTTTCCAGACTTCAGAGTTTTTTGGTCTTTGCACATATGACAGAAGCCTTTTCCAACATTGTGTGTTCTTTGCCTCCTTAGAGATTCATGCTTTGACTATTTTTAAAGTTGAGCAGTTGTGCACTTATAATGTCATACATTTACCCATGGAAGATATTTATTTACTTGACTACCACATATTATATGAAAAGAAGTATTCACACACACACACACACACACACACACACACACACACATGCACACACACACATGCACACACACACATGCACACACACACACGTATGAAGCAACTTTAGAAATAAGGCATCTTCTGTATCTTTTTTTTTTTTTTTAAAGATTTATTTATTTATTTATTATATGTAAGCACACTGTAGCTGTCTTCAGACACGCCAGAAGAGGGCGTCAGATCTCATTACAGATGGTTGTGAGCCACCATGTGGTTGCTGGGATTTGAACTCTGGACCTTCGGAAGAGCAGTCGGGTGCTCTTACCCACTGAGCCATCTCACCAGCCCGCATCTTCTGTATCTTGAAGCAGGGTCAGCTTTGAAGTTCAGAGATGAAGGCTGGACTGTAAACAGTATTAAAGAATAAAAATAAATAAATAAATATTTTTAAAAAGAGCTGAAGATAGAAATTTGAATTTGAATACTTGTCTAGTGTATAAAAGAATCTAGGTTTAAGCCACAATGGATAAATGATAGGTAGATAGATAGATAGATAGATAGATAGATAGATAGATAGATAGATAGATATAGATAGATAGAAGATAGATAGAAGATAGATAGAGATAGATAGATATAGATAGATTGTAGATAGATAGATAGACAGACAGACTGATATCACTATATACCCATGAGGATGGCCACCATTCTGTAATGACAACACACCAAGTCCTGGTAAGAATGTGGAGCAACAAGAGCTCTCCTTACAATAGCACAGATACTC
Source organism: Mus musculus (assembly GCF_000001635.26). NCBI lineage: Eukaryota > Metazoa > Chordata > Mammalia > Rodentia > Muridae > Mus > Mus musculus. The sequence continues at coordinate 30,367,427 of NC_000084.6, read as the reverse complement.
TGGAACACAGTTCAGCAGTTTCTTGCAAAGCTAAACATATTGACATCATACAATTTGTCAATCCATTTCCAAAATAAACTGGAATTTTTTTCACTTTAATACTTGCACATATCTACTTTATTCAGAGCTGCCAAAAACTGGTAGCAACTGTGCTATCCTTACATAGGAGAATGGATAAACAAACAGTAGCAAAACACATTTTAATAAACTATGAACCATGAAAAGACATGAAGAATCGAAAGCATGCTGTCAATAAAGTATGCTAATATAAAAGGACTAAATAGTCTACGATTGTAATTGTGTGATAGTTTGAATAAGGCAAAACTATAGAAGTGTTAACATAGGAGAGAGGTCCATGTGGTTAAAGGCTGTTATTTACTTGTCAAGGAAATGAAGAATGCGTATGCTGGGTGCTAAGAACTTAGAACAAGGAAGGGATTCCTCATGGCATAAGATGGCAAATACCTGTGACTGTGTATTCATCAGAACTCGTAAAACAATGCAGACACTGAAGCCCACTTAAACTATGAGTCTTGGTTAATGGACATCAGTTTACTCTTTCATCGAGTTTAATAAATGTAATGCAGAAATGCAAGACATTTATTACATATACTATCCTGAACGAAGAGGAAGCAGCTTATTAGACTAAACAGATTACAACTGATGTCTGTATTTATCAATGGAGGGAGATAGTTCATTTATGGAATTGCTTGTCCACAAGCAAGAAGACCTGAATTTGGATTCCCAGAGCCCTCTTAAAAAAAAAAAAAAAAAAAAACCAGGCCTGGTACCATATGCAGTCCTGGGAAATCAGATCCTTGGTCTTGCTGACCGATCAGTGAGGCTGAATAAGTGAGCTACATACTCAGTGTGAATGCTAGTCTCAAAAAGTATGACGGAGAGCACTTGAGGACGACATCTGATGTTGACCTCTGCCTCCACATGTGCACAGTTATGGGGAACACACACACACACACACACACACACACACACACAAGAAATTAAACCCACAGTCTGTCATGGCTGTAGGGCTTCAGAGAAAAGAATGACATACGGTGAGTCACTGGTTTGAATTAGAATAGAACACATATTAACAGAGCACAGAGAAAGAAGACGGCTGCATGCTGTGATGCTGTTCCTCATGGATGCAAATCGGAGAGAATGAAACTCCAAAGCAATATTGCTGGCCTCTGAGTTGTTACTCTTGTTATCAAAACCTTAACCAAGTGGTAGGACTTTCTGGTCAAGCATTATTTTCAGTGCTTGCCCTTGTTTCTTTAAGACAATATGTTGCCCAGGAAGCAGTCTCTTTTATTTCTGTATCCTCTGTAATTATTTTTAAAGAATCTAATCTTAAGGAACGTCTCTGTGTTGCCCTAAAAATAAGGCTCACATATTTAAAACACAAAAGCTTATCCCAGGAAGGCCAGGTTCTATCCTATGATCCTGGACTAAACTATGGCTGACAGATGTCGTATCCTACACATTCCCAATGCACACAATTGGGGCACAAAGAAGATGCACTGAGCTTCTGGCCTGCAATACAGAACCTGGGCAGTTGGCCTAGCAGCCATGCTTCCGCTCTGGCTTAGTAAGCACTGCCATCTAGTGGAAATGTACTGTATCTACGCTGCTCTGACAGCTGATGAGCTGTAACTGTGGAAGATGCTATACCATTTCAGCTCCGGGGGTTAAAAAGGTGAAGGAACACAAAGCCTCAGACATCTTTATTTGTCATACCTGCACTACAGAGACACGAGTTCATTTTCATTGTTAGGAAAAGAAACTTCAAGGCCCTGTGAACAGAGATAAATTTGGCCAAAAGCTATTGGTCTGCTCTTTTTATTGCAGTGCATACAAACCTAATTAGAGCGTTTGAAAGTTTATGAAGTGGCTAGCAGGAACCCACCAGCCTTTACTACATGAGGCCCACACAGGCCAATTAGGAGAGCAGAGTTCTGAGGCAATCTGTGGAGGCTGCCATTCTCAGTGAGAAATCAGATCAACTCAGCCATGGAGGTCATGGTTGGATTCCACAGAGATTGGGGGACCGGTGTGTTTTCCCTGTCCAGGGTCCTCTAATTGCTTTTCTGCCTCTGGGTTTCCTCTCTTTCCTCCTGTCTCATTCATATTCAAGACCATGATTGGAAACCTTGAACAGAAATGCAAAGTGCTTCTTAAATGTAGACAATTGAAATATAAATGTTCCTCTCATGCACTATTAATTATTTTATAGCCTCTCCAAGCACCTTTTGTATATCCAGCAGCCTAAATGACAGCCATAAAACAGGGAGGGTATTATTCCAGGGTTTCTTTCTCTGCCTCTCTGTTCCCCAATCTTCCCATCTGTACCCAAATGCCCACTGTCTGGGGATTGTGTTTTAAGGGGGAAAAAGCTGCATCAACGACACGGCTTGCTTTTCTTTCTTTGCCAAATGAGACTAGAAAGACCCCAAGATCTTTCAGTTGGCCACACCCAACCATGTGACTCTGACCAAGTTAACTTGCAGTTGGGTTGTAATTTTCTCCATCTTTAAAAGTCGGGAAACAGCAGCAACAGGAGATTGGGGTATGGGCCTTTAGTCAATAAAGTCCTGCTCAAGCATAGAGCCTAAGGTTGAATACCCAGGCCCTTTGTAAAGAGCCAGGGGTAGAAGTGTGTCCATCTCAATGCTGGGGAGGCAGATGGTAGAAAGGTCCTTGGAGTCCCTTGGCAAGCTAGCCTCCCCAAGGACCTTTTGTATATCTACACCAAATGAGCGGCTCTAGAGTCAGTAAGAGGCACTATCTCAGAAACAGAATAGCTGTGGGTGGACAAGGTAGGGATTGTGGGGACAGGGATTAGATAGGGGTGGGAGTGGGGATGAGAACGGGAGAGATCAGGTTGGGGCAAGACAAAGAAGGAGAGTAATGGGAGAGACTATTGGAGTTGGGGGTGGGCATCTCTAGGATGAGCTAGAAACTGAGGATAACGAAAAATCCCAGGAATCTAATGTTAGCACCTTACCATTACTTCTAGGCTCTGCCCAGCAGTTACCAAGCAACAGCCAGGTAGGCCTGGCTTGCTATAAAAGGGATTGTTTGGGAGGCAGAGGCAGGCAAATTTCTGAGTTCGAGGCCAGCCTGGTCTACAAAGTGAGTTCCAGGACAGCCAGGGCTACACAGAGAAACCCTGTCTTGAAAAACCAAAAAAGAAAAAAAAAAAAAAAAGGCGGAGGAGGGGGGGACCTGTTTGATTCTTTGCCCTCTCTCTTCTCTCTCTCTCTTCTCCTGTCTCCTCTCCTTCTCTGACTCTACTCCCTTCTCAAGTCCCCAAATATACAATACTGGAGGGTGGGGGTGCCTCAGCGTGGGCCTGATGAGGCAACCCTTCCCACCACACCATACTGTGCTCTATAAAACATACCCTTGGCTTTACAAAACACATCACCAATGAGGGTGACCTTACTAAGACTCCTAACAATGGGGAATATGGAACCTGAAGCAGCCGTCCCCTGTAACCAAGCAAGACTTTCAATGGAGGAATTGGGACATCAACTCAGTCACAAGGTCTAAGACCTACAAATTGTCCTGCCTACAAGATGTATAGGGGTAAAAGTGGAGTAGAAATTGAGGGAGTTGGCCCACCAATGACTGGTCTAGCTTGAGACTCATAACATGAGAACCCAATCCTGACACTGGTAATGACATTCTGCTGTACTTGCAGACAGGAACCTAGCATAACTGTCATCAGAGAGTGGCTTCACCCAGCAACTGATGGAAACAGATGCAGAGACCCACTGCCAAACATTAGGTGGAGCTTGGGGAATCCTAAGGAAGAATGGGAGGAAAGATTGTAGGAGTCAGAGCAGTTAAGAACATCACAAGAAAACCTACAGAATCAACTAACCTGGGCCCATAGGGACTCACAGCGACTGAAGCACCAACCAGGGAGCTTGCATGGGACTGACCTAGGCCCTCTGCACACATGCTGCAGTTGTGTAGCTTAGTCTTCAAGTGCTGTCTCAGTCTGTTGCCTGCCTTTGGGACCCTTTCCTTCTACTGGGCTGCCTAGTCTAGCCTGAATAGGAGAGGAGGGTGTACTGAGGTTTATTGCAACTTGATATGCTAGCTCTGGTTGATATCTTGCCCTTTTCTGAAGAGAAATGGGGGAGGGGGCTGCAAGGAGAGGTGGGAGGGCATCTGTGGGCAAGATATAAAGTAATTAATTAGTTGACTAATTAATAGAAAAGAGACCCTATCTCAAAAGTAAGGTAGAGAGCAATTGAGGAAGACCCCCCACCATTCTCTGACCTCCGAACTCATATACACATATTTGTACACACACACGCACACACAAATAGTAGCAAAAAATGGAATCAGTGACTCTGCTTTCCAGCAGCAGATAAGGCTATGGAGTACTGCTTCCTGTGGGCGATGTGACCATAGTCATGAGTTTAGAGTCTGTTAGAAACTGCCATTTAATAATTCAGTGACACAAATCAGAGGAGTGCCCAGGGTTTGTTCACAAGATCCTGTGGTTCTGTTTCATGCACAACATCAATTTGAGTGCTCACGTAACAACTTAGACCAACAAGATAACTACACACAGGTGAAAGGTTACCATCTTCCCTTTCGTGTCCTGTCTGCTTCCTGCTTGACCAGATAAGCATGTTAACCATTCAGGGCTTGCCATTTGACTCCTTTACCCACCACCTTTGAGAATGACAGCACACCGATAAGCTCCTTTCCTAACCCTGAAGGTACCTCACATCCCAGGAATGACTGATGCTCATCTGACTGATTGTCTCACGACAAGAGCAGAAGTGAGCATCCTGTAGGAAGCAAATTAGTCCCCAGAGTCCCTTTTTGACCACCTTGCAGAACCCAAACTAAGATAATAATCAGTCAGACCATGCTTTGACCGTGACTACTACCGGCCCCAATTCCTAGTTCCTCTTTTCAGTAGCCTGAAGAGGGTTCTCATGGATACCTTTTATCTCTTCTTCCCTATAACCTCCCCTCACAGGCTGAAGCAGGCTGAGCCAGGCTTGACTGTGTTGTCACTAGGAGATCACCTGGGGTGGAGCCTGCCTCCCTGGATCACTCTATTGTTCTGCCACTGCTGCTGCTGCTACCTGCTGCCTAGCTATTCCAGAGCCTACACATGGTCACCTGCAGCTGGGCTCCAAGGATGATTTGGCGGGAATGGGCCTCCCCTCTTCTTTATAAGGCGTGTTCCCTGACATTAAAGTTGAGCTTTGATCAGGAAGTCTTGACTTAGCTCCATTCTTTCTCTTGTCTGTCTAGTTCCCTCTCTTTCAGCTCAAGTCTGCCTCTTCAGCCATACCCCGTTTCCCGCTGGACGGTCCGCAACACTTCCCAATTGTTTAACTGATCTGTCTTTGTTTCTCACCATTACAAGTCTCCTAGTTTGAGATGTGATAGGTGGCTGACCCTTTTGGGTCTCCAGGGAACCAGAGTTTTACTCTAAAACACTAGTTACAAAGTGACAAATATGTTTAATGACCTGGGAGGGGAATCTTCTAAGTTATAAAACCTGGCCAGTTTACTAGGAAGGGAGATGAAGGTGTCAGAGGTGGCTGGTGTGCAGCTCAGCATTGCTGCTATGCACCTGATTTCTTTGCAGAGGGCTCTGCACAGGTGCAGATGAGAGTTCATGAATACAAGTTCAGGATGAGTCAGTGTGAAGCCAAGTCAGAGCTTATCTTTATGGGAAAGCATGTGCTTAAACTTAAAGTAGAGGCACTAGGAAAGACCTGTAAATGATAATGCCAGCTGACATGCCAACATGGACAGGGAATTCCGCATGGTGCCGGACATAGATGAAGAGCTACAGGTTGTCAATGGTTTATGAGAAAAGGCGAAATACGATCCTCCATGAATGAGCTCCTGCATAGGTTGTCTTGCGCACGCCCTGACTTGCCAGCAAGAACGACGCTGCAACAGGATCCTTCTGCACACTGCAATCCTTCTGCAACAGGATCCTTCTGCAATTTATTGGGAGAGCTTGATTGCAGAGGCGAAGAGACCCCAAGCCCAGAACTGGTGCTGCTTATATAGGTCTAGGAGAGGCGTGTCTCACACCCGGATTGGTTATGCATGGGTTATGCTTACCACCTCATTTGCATGTCTCACATCTGATTGGTTAACTTGTCTCTCATCTGATTGGTTAACTCTCAAAATCTCATCTTGGCAAAAAAAAAACTTTACTGCCTATGTATGCGAGGTGGCCAGCAGTAACCAGCGCCACCCTGCAACGGCACATGTGGCTTCCCACAGGTTGTTCAATCTTAGACACAATGTGGACTCAGTAGGTTATATGTATGTATACATATATATGCTTTCGTATGCACATACATACATACATATGTGTAACAATAATGAATTTGGAAGGGCAAGAGTACACAGAAGAAGCTGAGAGGGAGGGAGGGAGGGTGGAAAGTGAGGTAGATGTAGTAGTCACGAAAGAAGTTCTCATGAAATTTACTTTTTGAAAGGAAATAAAAAATAAGGCCCAAGGAAGGACAGCAGTAAGCAGTATCCACAGCAGGAGTCACGTTGCTGGGATTTTCTGCTGGTCATTTATGGACTAATTTGATGGAGTGGTATGCTTTAGTAGTGAAGCTTAGTTTATGAGGTGGGGAGTTTCAGAACTGTGTCAATATTTTTCAAAACAGGGTTTTTCTTCCCTCTTGGTGTTGATATGTTGTTTTCCAGCTGTGACTTGGAGTCAGATTCATGCTGAGAGTGAGCCAATGTGGTATCTTGGGGTAACTCTAAGCAAGTAAGCAGTGAGAGACTTATATGGTAAAAATATTAAAATATTGAAGAAAGAAAATGAAGGTGTTAGAAAATGAAAAGACCAAAAGTAATCTACAGCTGCAGTGTAAGCCACATCAAAATTTCAATACAATTCTTTGCAGAACTTGAATGGACATTTTTCAGGCTTGTATGGAAACACAAAAGACCAAGGATAACTAAAACAATCCCAAGTAATAAAAGAACTGCAGGAGGTATCACCATCCCTGACCTCAAATTCTACTTTGGAGAAATATTAATAAAAACAGCATGGCATTGGTGCAAACACAGACACACTGATCAAAGAAATCAAACTGAAGATTCAGACACACCTATGAAAACCTGAATTTTATAAAAATAGCCAGAAATACACAATAGAGAAAAAAGGCAGCATTTCAATAAATGGTGCTGGTCAAACTGAATGTAGAAGAATGCAAATAGATCTATATCTTTCACAAAGCTCAAATCCAAATTTACCAAATTAACCAAAGATCTCACTATAAGGTCAAATATTCACTATCTGATAGGAGAGAAAGTGGAGAATAGTTTTGAACACACTGGCACATAAGATCAATAGCACCGGCACGAAGATCAACAAGTAATAAATAGGAACTCAGGAAATTGAAAAGTTTCAGTATTGCAAAGGATGCCATCATTTGTATAAAGTGGCAGGCTACAAAGTGGAAAAGGGTTTTTGTTGTTGTTGTTCTTTTGTTTTTTCTTTTACTAACTACACATTTGATAGAGGGCTAATATCCAACATATATGAATAACTCAAAGAACTGGATATCAAGAAAACAACCCAATTAAAAACTGGACAGATCTAAACAAAGAAACATTTTCAAAGGCGATGAAATAAATCCTTTCAATCTCTTGTCAGGTCATTGCCTGCACAGTGATTACGAAGAAACCGATTCTCTCCACGAGATGGGAGTTTTGTGATTTAGAAAACAAAGCCACAGTAGATGTCGTTCCTATAATGGTGTGAGGCCTTGGATTCATTCTCAACGTGAGAGTGAGAGAGAGGAAGAAAAAAAAGGAAACAGAAAGGAGAGGGAAGGAGGAAGAGGGGGAAGAGGGAGGTGGAGGAGGAAAGGAAAGGCTGAAAGGAAGAAGGAAAGAAATGCTAAAATATGCAAAAACCCTTTGCCATCTTTCTTTTGTTACAAAGATTACTACTCTTTTAAATCTGCATGCTTGAGGTCTTCAATGGGTACATTTAAAATAGACGAGATAGAGAGCCCCGGGATGATTTGACAACACTGCAGACACAAAGATGGGTGTGTAGCAAAAAAGAAAAGCCTCTGCACTACAACCTCCTTTAACTACACGCCCCTCTGCACTACTCCTTTAACTACACGCCCCTCTGCACTACTCCTTTAACCACATGCCCCTCTGCACTACTCCTTTAACTACATGACCCTCTGCACTACTCCTTTAACTACATGCCAGGCCGCACTAATTTTAAAGGTCACAGTCCTAAGGTCCGGAGGACACAGAACTAACAATGAGCCAAATCCCCTCAGCTTTCATCTTAGTTTAAAATATTAATTTATTTTCCAAGTAATATCTGGAATATTAAGCTGACCAAGAACATTCATCTGATAAAAGATATGCAAATATCTTTATAAATATACAGTATCATTTATAATGTTGACAAGTCAGAAACTCTAAATTCTAAAATCAGGATGCAAACATGAAGATATCCCCTCCTCTCCTCTCCTCTCCTCCCCTCCCCTCTCCCCTCCCCTCTCCTCCCCTCCCCTCCCCTCCCCTCCTCTCCTCTCCTCTCCTCTCTCCTCTTCCTTCTCCTATAAGAGCACACACACACACATTTACCCTCTCTCCCCCCCCACACACAATCTATTTCATTTTCAGCTTGACAGATGGTCACAAATTGCCTACAATATTCATAGACTCCCAACTCCAACTTATATTCATGTACAAACGAAACGTAAACATAATAAGATGTTTTAAAAACCGATAGAGTATCAGACTAATTTTGCAAATGCAATTAAGACATATATCATCATTGGATGTATTAAGGATAAATAATTTTTAAACAATCCAACTAAAATGAAAAACAATAAGATAATCCTAATCTAACATTTGACAAGCCAGAGCTCACCTTGTACCCATTGCCCAGTGCTATCTCATGCTACCCAGATATCAGCCGTTCATTTTGTTGCCCAGGTTGGTAACCAGGGTGTACAATGCAGAATACTTTGAGGCACCGAGATGGTTTTGAGTGAGAAGGTAAGGTGTGGAACAATGCTTTCCCCAAACCAATTTGACTCATTATTAGCAAACTATAATTCTTATCTCTAACTTCAGGAAACACAAGGGGCAAAGAGAACAGAGAAGTGGGAGAAAAGCAGCAATCATGTTGTCCAGGTCATGCCAAATCCTTCAGTGGGGAGCTGATGCATAGCTCCGGTCTACATTTCCAAAGGCAGGCTGTGGAGCTGGGTCAGGTTTATAGTTCTTTGTTCTTGTCTCCATGAACAGTGACTTCCTCTTCCCCTCCTGAAGCTGTTCTCCACATCACTGTACAGTGCCAAGGGATGTTCTCCACATCACTGTACAGTGCCAAGGGATGCTCTCTACATCATTGTACCGTACCAAGAGAGAATAAACATCTAAAGGATGATCAGGGTCAAAGGTTCAATGGCCAGAGTAGAATGTCCATCTGAGGAGGCTTAGGGCTCCATGATTTGTGAGAAGACATCAATGAGGCTAAATTAAAGTGGTGCAAGTCCAGAGTATGTGGCATCAATGACATCAGTGTAGCTCAATGACAGTGGATTTACACGCAGCTATGGAGAGAGAGGAGGCATAACTGATCTGGTCAGTAAGAACTTGAACCAGCCCACAGGGAGGCCCCCAGAGATGGAGAGAGGTGGTCCTGTACCTGAATGGGAAGAATCGGCAGGGTCAGTAGATATGGGTAACTGTGCTGCTAGGTTCAACTTGAATGAAGCTTCCTCTGATTGAGAAAGCTTTAAAAAACCCAGAGAAACGTGGCTCCCTAAAGTATGGCAGAACCTTTCTTGAATGAGGGAAGTGAAACCCAGTAGGTAATTACAGATGTCAGCATCTGTTCAGATTCATGGAGCCCTTGCAATCAGGCATGCTCAGGTTGGGACACAACTAAGACCACAGACACGCGTCTGAAATGAACAACAGTGTAAGTGCTGACAAGCATATATAGTCTGTGGGCAAATGATTCTGTGTTTCCAGTCCTATTGATCTTCCAATTCCATTTAAGATCTCAGCCAAATCATTTACACGTGGATTTTAGAAGTTCATCAATTTCACTGACTAAACTATAGATTACTGCCACTATTCACCAATAGTGTGGTACACTATTTCTTTCAGTTTGACCAAATGTATGATATTTGTGTCGCTGCCCAGTATTTCTGTGTTTCCTATAGTTGAAGTCCAATGCAAAGAAATGGCAGTGATGTTGCTTCTCCTTATCCACATCCTATTTGTTGGCATTTAGTCTAGGCTCTGCCCCACAGTTACTTGGCAACAGCCAGGTGTGCCCAACTCACTATAAAAGGGGCTGCTTGCCTCCTCCTCACTCTCCTATTGTCTTGCTCCTGCTCTCCTCTCTCCCCATTCCCTCTACCCTTCCCCCCTCTCTCCACATGTTCATGGTGGGCCTCTCCCCACCCCCTCTCTCCTCCCTTCTCCCCATGCCCTGAATAATATAATCTTTTCTATACTATGCCATCATGTGTCTAGTGCCTCAGAGGGGGAAGGGATACCTCAGCATGGGTCTGCAGAGGCATCCCCTTCCCCCACACCATACCGTGTCACCACCAAACATATTCCTGGTTTATCTTTTTATAAAACACAACACTATCAAGTAGTAGAGCAGAGAAGCAGAAGCCCACAAACCTCTCTGTTTCTCCAGCCCCAGCCCCACGCTGCCTGTTCTGTAGAACTATAGATCAGGGTGGTCACCTGTGTGGCTATGCGTGATAATGCTTGCATGTCACACTGTGCCAAGCTTTACAACAAGCCATTCACCCTTCATAGACTCTTACAAGGTAGACCTGTGACTATTCTCCTTGTACATCATATCGTGAAAGGTCTCTGTAATCCTCTATTTAGAGAATTATAGTCAGGGGCTCCACAGTTAAGAGTACTTGACATCGACAGAGAAACTAGGTTCAATACTCAGCATCCACGTGGTGGCTCACAACTGTTTGTAATTTTAGTTCCAAGGTATCAGATAGTGTCTTCCAGCCTCTTTGGGAAGCCAGACATACATGTAAATGGTGCATAGACATACACAGACAAAGCATGCATACACATATTTTTTTAATTAAAGAAAACTGTATCTAGTCTGAGGAAATGGACAGACAGACAGACAGACATAGAGAGATAGACTAAAGAGAGACAAAGACACAGAGAATGGAAGCACAGGACCGCGGGCCCAGAGACATTTAAATCTCATGCAGGGAAGGGTAACGGGTTCCGGCAAACAGGGTTATAAAGTAAGTTGGCAAGGAAAGGCCCAGGGCAAGGATAAAGGGATTCCCTGGTAGAGGCAGCGTGCACTCATAAGAGAACGGCTAGCCTCAAATCTCCTCTGCAAGCAAACACCAGAGCAGTCTTGGAGCAGTAGCGCTCAAGTCACCAAATCTCTTCCCCTTTGTCCAGCTCTGCAACTTTTCAAGCAAATAGAGAGAAGTCACGGGCAATATTCCTACCTTCCCCTGACTGTCTGTGCAGTCTCTGTCACCTGTCTGTGCCAGCCACCTGTGGGAGGACAGCAGCCCTGACTCTGGGTGACAATGGATGCTTTAACTACTACTGGCAACTAAGTCAGACAAGGAATGTGTGCTTAGAAAGTAGTGCTGTCACTCACACATGAAAATTCCAGAGAGAGTTGTATCAAGTTGCCATTGAAGGATGGCAGAAAAATTAACCAGTGAGCAAGAGTAAAGGGGACAGGGGGACAAATGACACTGTCCTATTGGTTAAGGCCAGGAGTTTTGTCTGCTTAATACCCTGGTTGAGAGAACAAGATAGCAGGCCCAAATCACAAAGCAGAGAGCTGCAGAGCTGCAATTAAGCTCTTGCCCATTGGGACCTTCTCCCTTTCACTGTTGTCACAGAGTGGGGAGGGGCCAATTTCTAGCCACCTGAAGTATCTATGAAATATTCAGACAAACTTAAATTTAGAATTAAAGATGAAAAATGGATTTTATTTTTTATTCAAAAATACTAAAAGAGGTTAGAGTGTAATCGTTGCTTAGAGAGGGGATTAAATCAAATCTGTATTGAATCAAAGCTGTAATTTTTAGAACGCATGCTAATACTGCTCCTATAGATATTTTAATTCGTAAGCGTGCTTATCCTGTTTTGAGAGCTAAATCTAGATGTGTGAAGTTTGTTTACTTCCTGAGGCTCATAAGCTGCCCACTATCCCCAACCCCCTGCTTCCTTGAGGAAATGCTTCAATCTGGAAGAAACTGCTTTAGAGAAAGAGGCCAGTGTCATGGAGTGAGGAAACAGGACTCCACCACCTGGTTAGCTTTCACCATGCTGGAACGTACTACTCAGGCTTTGGAAGGGAGAATTTAGCCACAGTCTTTACCCAGCTGTGGAAACTGAGTGCTAAAATACCAACTGCCTGGAAAGGTGTTCCCACGGGTGAAATGGTGGAATATTTAAGAGGATAACTGCTTCCTCGTTGGATTTCAGGCAGCACTGGCAGAATTTATACTGTTAAACCTGGTTATAAGCCCATGACTGGGAGGTTCTTGGTCCTAGGTGGCAAGCTACTACTCATGTTTTAGAAGTAAACATCTCAAACTGTCCTCTGAATATTTGTTTATACCCATAGATTAGTGTCACCCTCAGTCTTGGTTACAGAAGCCTCTTTGCCGTGACTGGTACTGAATGCAGAGACTCCCAATGGGTAAAAGGGGTCAAAGGGGTGAGAATGAGCAGTTGCAATGCTTGTCCCTAACAGGGACATTAATCTACCCCCTCCCCATGCCACCCTAATGGCTCAGGGTGTAAGAAAGAAGAGGGTGCCGAAAGAGGGGGACATCCAGGCCACTCAACAACCCATTGGGAATGAAATGAGCTCTTCCTGCGGAGCTACAGGCAGCCAGTGAAGGGATCCTATTCCTGAGGTGAAGTCATGGTAACATTGTCCTGGTAAACAACCACACCCCAGGCCGGGAAGCATCCTTACAGATCAACAGTGGGACTAAATGAGTGGAATTAGGAGAAAGCGAGGAATCTGTAAGGAAGAACAGATTTGATGGAGAAGGGAGGATAAAAGGTGATAGTGATCAAAATACTGTGTGCCTGTGTGTGTGTGTAAAACTGTGGAGAAGTCTTTAGCTCTTCCTATGACTGTTAACCGTACTCAAATGCAGGCCACACAATGTTTCTACTTTTCATCTTTTTTTTTTCTTTTGTTTGAACCTTCAAAGGAGAAAGCTTAAAATACTTAGATTTATTTTTCTGCTCAGCAATATTAAGCAGCTTATTTAGATTCAAAAACCTCTGCTAACGCTGGCGTTTTGATCCCTTCTATCCATCATAGGCAGACAAATGTTCCTCTCCGGCAGCAGAGCTAATTTTTCAAGCTCCTGGTGACACACAGTCGGTATCTCAATTCCTAACGAATCCTTGCCTGCACTTCCTGTTTGCTGCGGCTGCGGCTGCTTTTCACAGGATCTCTAATGTCTTGGACATCAGTGTTTCATATTTTGTCAAAGTCAAGTCGGTGACACAGTCAGTAGTAACACTTTCTTCAGTTTATGACTTGTTCTTATGGAAATGAGTCTCTCTTCCTCTGCTCAAATATGCAACCCTTTATCTGCATATGGAGAGTTCTACGGAGTCACTGATATTTAAAAATCAGTTGACTGGGTATGAAAAAATATGCATATATATGTATAAATAAATACATAAATCTAACTTGGCAATCATTTTTTTCCTAGCCCAAGGCATAGCTTTTAGTGACATCCCCTTACTAAAGTTTCCTTCCAAACTATTCATCATGCTGTTTAAAAGATTAGTGACCTAAAAACACTCCTGCCACCAAGCTCTGCTGCGGCTGCTCCTTCACCCAGTCTTTCCAAGCCTGGTGGGGTCACTATGGCTTCCTGGAAGAAGTCCTGTTGCTGCCATTAATCCAGCCCCTGTACTTCTATTCAGTTTTCTACTACTGATTTTCCTGCATGTTTAAGATTTCCTAGCTACCAGGTTTCTGTTACAAAAGTTGTGATTTTTTTTTTTTTTGTTAAAATACAAGAAAATACGAATAAGAAAATTAAAATGAAGACATCCCAGGATCCTCACACCCCCAATCACCTGTGAACACACATTACTGTACATTTGTTTAGAGCCTTCTCCTTTTAGGGAAACCCCCATGAGGCCTCTACCCTAAACAAAGAACTGCAGCAGGCAACTGTGGAAAGCTGGGAGCAGCAGAGGTGGTCCCCATCGGCCCTGAAAACAGACATTATAAATGACATTACACAGACCAAGTAGGGTGTATCTAGGAATATAGATGTATAGACATACGCATATATGCGTGCAGCAACAATTAAGGGAAGAGGCCAGGGGATTGAAGTAGAGCACAGAAGAATAGATTGAAGGGTTTAGAGAGAAAAGGGAAGGGAGAAAGGCTGTGGTTAAATGATAGTCCCAAGGGAACAACATTCAAAACAGCGATTAAGCTATCAATCACACATTACCTACCACACCCTTAATTTTATAAAGTCACTTGTTGTTAGATGGGCAGATGAAAACCACATTTCACAAAGTACAAAGTCTGTTGAAGAATTTTTTATTGAAGAAGAGGGGGAAAAGATCACAAATTCTAAGCAGAAAAAAATGCTAAAAACCTTTTACGTTACAACGCTGGCCAATGGCATGCCAGTTGGCAATAATAGAAAGTCCCTGCTAAAGAGACCCCTTCCCCCATTCATTTTTATACTTGACCAGTTTTTACCCAGATTTGTTGGACCTTCTCTGTTCTCTAGCTGATGTCATGCAGGTGTCACCATCTGCACTTGCTGCCCGGCTTCCTTTTCTTCATGTTCTTACTCACCCAGGATGGAGCAACCGGTAGTGGGCAGGGCTTCCTATGTGACTAAGTGTAAGTAGCCAGGACCACACTGAATGAATACCCAGGAGACCACTCACCAAGAACCTCTGGGTTTATTTCGAGGCTTTTGTTTCTGACTGGACTCCAGCTCCCTGCTGGGTATAGGCAATTGCATCTGTCTTTCAGTGATGAAAACCTAATTTGCTTAGGCCTAAAGAGTACTTTACTGTCTGTTGTAGTTGGGCAGACTAGGAAGAGCCTTCAGAATATTTATTAATCAAGAGTTTAAATGTCCTCGTTTCCTCATCAGATACTGTGGTCCCCCTCCCCCCACTAGATATTGTATTTACATTTCAAATGTTATCCCCTTTCCTGCCCTCCCCCCGAAACTTCCTATCCCATCCCCCTCCCCACCCCACCCCCCTCTTCTATGAGGGTGTTCACTCACCCACCCACCCACTCCCACCTCCCCACACTGGCATTCCCTACAATAGGGCATCAAGCCTTCATAGGACCAAGGGCCTCTCTTCCCATTGATGCCTGACAAGGCCATCCTCTGCTACATATGCAGCTTAAGCCATGGGTCCCTCCATGTGTACTCTTTGGTTGGTAGTTTAGTCCCTGGGAGCTATGGGGGATCTGGTTGGTTGATATTGCTGTTCCTCCTATGGGGTTGTAATACTTGTGTTTTTAAAACTTTAAACCTCAATGATACAACGAAGGTTTAGTTCTAGATAATATGTGGGGAGAGCTTTACTTGTGTGATGAATTTCAGTGGCAACAGCCCTTTGTAATAACTCTAAGTGTTCCCAATTAAGCAGAATATGGGAAGTCTGTGATGACGCAGGAAAAGTACCCAGGGAAGGGCAAGGAAGCAGAGGCTGTGCTCTCTGCCATTAAACCCATGTGAAGCCCAGTTATACCACAGCTCTACAAGGACACAACTCCTTTCCTTTTGGCCACCATAAGCAGTGGGTGTGTGCCTGCCCAGGCGTGTGCCTGCCTGTGTGTGTCTGTGCATGTGTGTGTACAAAACAAGGTCACTAGAGAAGGGAAAGATCATGTCATTGTTAAAAACTATTGTGTATGTGACAAGAAACTGAACTGGCTGGGACTGTGAGCACAGCTGCTATGCTATCTACTGGGTAACACTGGACAGAAGGACCCGCTCTCATGAACACCTGGATATGGTGGGGGCTGACACAGTTTTCATTCTTCCACATGCACCTGTGTCTCGTTTTCACTTATATATCCAGGAGGGGAGATTTGTCCCGAGCCTTCTCTTTACAGGGGAGAGCTAGTCTTCCACATGGCTGGCGCTTCTCACTCTACAGATTTCCTTCCTGCACTTGCCCCACTGCCTGCAGCATTGCTCCCTGCATCTTCACCACCATCTACGAGGCTGGAGCAATAGATCTGTTTAAATAAACAATCTCTACTGTCATCTACCCGGTCAAGAGCCCATAGGTCCTGGTGGTGGTAAGGTCTACTATTATTTTATGAAATGGTCAGGTTGTCACACTGCCTTCTAAGTATGTTTATAAGCAAAAGTTTGGGCTTTTGACCTCAGTCAGAGAAACTTTTTTTTTTTTTTTTACAGTCAATGGACATTCAATCGGCCAAGGTGATGAGAATAAATGACTGTGAGATCTTAGTCCTAAACCCGACATCTGCATCACTGTCTCCAAAGCTCAGGGAATGTTTTAGAAGTGGGAGGGCAAGAGGTGGAGCATGAGATGGCTGCTATCTTCCTGGCATGACATGGCTGCTGCTCTCACGAGCTCACAGCAGCTGCAACTACCTGTAGAGGACCCATCAGTCCAAATTCCAGCAAGGACTAGGGTGGGGGTGGAATGACAACCCTAGGAGCTACTGGAGACTGATGGTTCTCTGGATTCAGGAGAGTCGTTTTCTTTTCGGTTCTGGTCACTGTAGGTTTCCCCTCGTCCAGTGGATGGCCTGACACCCATACATACAGAAGACTCAGAAGTACACAGAAAATAAGAAGACAGCATGATATCTGGAGGGGGATTCCAGAAGGAACTGGAGGGGAGGGGGGATACAATCAAAACACACATGTGAGTAATTCTCAAAGGAAAAAAATAAAATAAGAAACAAGAGAACATTTCAATGAAAATGTAAGAGAAGTTATACCTGGTGGGAAATGTGCCTGTGCACCTTACACAAATATTTAAGGACGTTATATTAATAATGCAATAGTAAATATCTCACAATGACAGTTTAATTATAGATTACTGTCACCTTAAAAAACTATAAAATGCAAAATTAATAGTAATTGCCACCCTGATGGGCATTCTTAAATGTAGACTGGTAATTGATTTTGCAAACTGGAAAAGCAAGCGGCCTTACAGGTTAATAAGTCACTCTGCTGCTTGGGCAGAATATAGTTCTAGCTCTCAAAGAAAAGACCTTCCTCGGACCCCAAAATACACCTCTTAGGTAATAGTTCAAATCCTGTTTGCAGATGTAAATGGGGGTTCCTGTGAAAATTACTTCAAACTAAAGACATTGGAACAAACTAATCTGCCTTTTGAACTCTGGTGCTTGCTCCATTTTGCAGAGAAAAACAAACAAACAAACAAACAAACATTCAAGCTAATCATGAAGTCTTCTTAGCATATTATCAAATTGTCTAGCTCACCAAGAAACTATGTGATCTTCCAGCAGCTGGGCTCTTCAGTCACCTAGAATTTCCATTGTCAAAATTAGTTTGTCATCTAGCCTTAAATTTGACATTCTGAAAGGGCCCTAGCATACATCTCACCCCTTCCTCTTCAAGTATTTCCCCTGCAGTCAATATCTGAATCTTCTACAGCAAATCTAGAAACATCTAACAGGCCAAGTCTGACTAGGTTCTGCCTGTGAGCCTGTGACATCACCACACCTAACCTGATCTTTTTTCTTTTTAAATTGGGTATTTTCTTTATTTACATTTCAAATGTTTTCCACTTTTCAGGTCTCCCCTTCAGAAACCTCCATCCTATCCTCCCTCCTCCTGCCTCTATGAGGGTGCTCCCCCACCCACTCACACATTCCCCCACCCAGTCCCGTCTTCCTGCCCTGGCATTCCCTACACTGGGGCATTGAACACCCTCAGGTCCAAGGTCCTCTCTTCCCACTGATGTCCAACAAAGCCATCTTCTGCCACATATTTGGCCAGTGCCATTGGTCCTTCCATGAGAAAAAAACCATTAATGGAATTCTCAGAAACTCTGTATAATGTAACCTTTATACATCCTGTTAATTGATATTTAGTATTTACTGGGTCTTAAACATGAATACTCATTTTCCTTACAAGGTCCCATGACCGCAACATGAATGTGCAGGTACAACTGAGGGACTATCATTGTAGATGCTCATTTTCTTCAATATTCTTCTGATTCAATCTTCAATAGACAGATTGGTGGGAATTCTAGTCTTGAAAGGCAAGCATTACTTTGCGTAAGACAGAAAGGATATATTACATGCTTGAGCTATTCCAAATCTGTTTGCATGGAAAAAAAACAAAAACAAACAAACAAAAAACATTATTGGGACAGCAAGATGGCTCACTGAGTGGAGAGAGTTGTTTGTCACGGGGCCTGGCCTCCTGAGTTTGCTCTCAGGAGCACAGTAGGTGGAAGAAGAGACATACCTTAAAAGTTGTCCTCTAACCCTTCACAGTGCTGAGGCACACTTCCCCCGCCTCCCCACGCACACTGATACAGGTAAAAATGGACATGTGTCACAGGACTGTGAGGAACAGTATCTACAACAATGCCACACTTTCACCTTCCACTTTGCATGCATACAACCCAGGAGTGCTGGGAGCTGCAGTTTACAAAACAAAACCTCAATACACAAAGTTCTAAGAGAAGTCTTCCTGATATGAGTGCTGGGAGCTGCAGTTTACAAAACAAAACCTCAATACGCATAGTTCTAAGAGAAGTCTTCCTGATATGTTGCCCCCAACTCAAGGCACTCGCTTGACTGTGTACCTCTCCACGTGGGCAGAAGCAACTCATCTGGACCTGTTCCTGTTGACTTCTTGCACACAGCTCTGCCACCCCTTGCAGAGATGCTCAGTGCTGCCTGCGGGAGCAGTAAACAGGTCGCAGGTCGCAGGCCACAGGGCCAGAGCTGGGCCGATGCTGTGCACCATTGACTCCTGCTTTCTCACTATCCCCTGCCCACAAAAGCTTTCTAAAAAAAAATAATGCTTCAACTATAAAAAGAATGTACTATAGTGTATGAAACTTAGAGAAAATGTAAAAGCAAAAAACTATGTAAATTAGGCAGAAAAAAAAGTGAACAAAAATGTGGGTAAGTAGACAAAGGAAGAGAAGAGGCAAAAACATCTTCAAAATTGAGAAAGACGTGGTGACCTTATGGACAGGGAAAACAAGGCATATGAGACTCAGAGGGTAAAATGCTTTACTGTTTCATATACATAATCCTCTTTCCATCTTTATACACTATAACACAAATATATACAGTGATTTTTGGCTGACCCAGAAGTCATTATGTAGCTGAGGGTGGCTTCAAAAATGTGTCACTCTTCACACTTCGGCCTCCAGAGTTTTGGAATTAGAGATGAGCGACTACTCTGTCTGCAGCAGCTTTAAACAAACCCTGTGGGCTGGATTTAAGCAGTGGCATGCAAGGACACAAAGCCCAGGCACGACGTAACTTCTGGACACCCTCTCTTCCTTGTTCTTTCTTTGATGTCTTTAGTACACAGCAGTGGCTTCTCCTGTGTTTTCTTATTGAGCCAGGCATCAGGATGGGTCAAATCCCCTTTCATTTTCTCCAGTACTATCAAAATTAAAAACAAACAAAAAATAATTTAGTTTTCTGTTTATGAAGAAAGATTAAACAACGATCAATAAAAGGTTTGCTAAACCTCCCAAGAGGATCAGGACTGTGTGGCTGTGCATGGGTTCCCAAGGCTGGCAGGAATCACTTACGTGAGACAATACTTGGGGGAAGAGTTGCTGCCTCACTGCAAGCCCAAGCCCAAGGTGGCAAATTGTTATGTAGGAGAGAAAAGCAGAGCTCCACCCAGCATAGGAAGGCGGGCCATCCTAAATCACACTGCAAATAGTACACTTAGCTCTCAGTGCCCCGCTCTGCCAACAACAAGCTAGCTGCCATGTCTTCCAGAATGGAAGTGCTGAATTCTGCATTGGTCTGAAAACCAAAGCTAAAGCAATTCTGAAAGAACTAAGCCAGCAAACAGCTCAGTAACAGCTGAGTCTAAGATGGGCGCATCCCATATCACCAATACCCCTCATGCTTTTAGTGCCTATCGACTCCATCTCATGGGAAATGACAGTGAGAGATCTTACTGCCAAGAGTTACAGTTGCAGACACCTACTGCTGAGATTCCCATGGAATTTAATCTGATATAAGTATCAACCTAAGCAAGAATATGGTGAAATGTTTATTTTATGCTAATGAAAGAAATAATTTACATTTTCAGAAGCAATTTAAATATTTTCATTATAGGATCCATCAAAGAAATGAACTCTCTAAAGGATGGTCCTTGATATACACAGAATCACAAGGCAAGAAGCAGGTTATGGTCAATGGGTAATCCTGGCGGATGCTTTAGACCCAGCAGGGAGGTCCTGATACTCTTGAACTCAACTCTTTTCTTTATTTCCTTTTTACTTATTAATTTTACATCCTGCTCACTGACCCCTTCCAGGTCACCCCCTTCTCTTCTGAGGCGGTGGGGAGCCCCCCTGGGTATCCCCATCCCCTAGCATTTCAAGTCTCTTTGAGGCTAGATGCTTCCTTTTCCACTGGGGCCAGCCAAGGCAGCCCAGAAGAAGAAGATATCCCTAGAGTCCTCACAAGCAGGAGCTGTACTCCGGGCACAGCACAGGAGTCAGGGAGACTCTGAAGAGAGGGACTGTCATGAAACCTACAGGGTTCTTCTCAAATGCTTTCACGTGATTAAATATTGAAAATGCTGGTAAAGACAAACTATCAAGGACCCACACTGCCATGCTAGCAGTCTGAAGATCCTGGAAGCATCCCAGAAGTAAAATCCCCACGCATGTTTCTGTATGTTTTTATGTGTGTGTGAGAAAAATCCTGTGACTGAACAGATGGTCTCAAATGCTTTCTTAAACACTTCAAAAGTGTCTGCCTATGGGGGAAAAATTGAGACTACTAAGCGTGAGAGCTGGATCCAAACATTCAGCTCCTGACACCTGAAGAACTATCTTTAAAGGGGCCGGAGCCAGCCCAGACCTAAGGCTCAGGGAGTACGCTGTGAGATTGTGTCTCCTTGTAATATCAGAAGTCACACCCACAACATCTTACCAGCCTGACTCCAAACGTGACCTGACCAAGGTGAAGCCAACAAACACGTGAGAAAAGCCCACGAGGCCTCACCCACACCAAGAACTATAGTCAACTGAGGAACACTGGACACAGGAGAGGTGGGCTTCCCCAAGAAGAACATTCGAACTGACTGTCAAACAGTTAGCTTTGAAAACACTAAATAGACTGAATAGGTACTTAAAAGAACAGTGAAAAAAAGAGGACAGGAATTTCCAGGATCATATGAATGGAAGTGTTATAAACCTTTCTTACACAGATAAGTGGAAGATGTATGAAAGAAAAAAATTATCGAGGGAATTTTAGCAGGCATCCATCAGATAGGTAGGGGACTGCCATCACAGTAACGGTGCAATTGGAAGACCTCAATGCCTCCACCATGTACCAAGTGACTGGCAGCCAAGCTTCAGAGCTGACTGTAGTCAAGAGAAAAGCACGGGCCAGAGCCAGTCAGGATAGGCTATGCCCATCAGGTGAATTCAAGGTGGTCAGCATTTATACTATTTATTTCTGATTAACTATTCTGGGCAACTCATGTGCATATTTTTGTGATTTTTTTGAGCAATTTAAAAAATTTTGAATTTAAATTCTTTATTTCTTGAGATAGGGTCTCTATCTAGCACTGGCTGTCCTGGTGGCTTTGAATTCACAAATATCTACCTGCCTCTGCCTCCCAAGTCCTGAGATTAAAAGAATTCGAATCACAAAGATCCTCCTGGTTCTGCCTCTGAAGTGTTGAGATTGAAGGCATGCAAATTCATGTCAGATACTTTGTTTTTATTTCTGATGATCAGAAAAGATGAGAATATTTCTTTTTTATTTATAAGTAAATAATAAAAATAACAAAAACCTATTCATAACAAACTCTGCTCAGGTCTAATAGAGCAACCCTCGATCGCGTATATAGCCATGAAAAACCTTTAGTGACAGTTATGGACCCAGAGCTCGTTACCTATTGGCCTCAATTTACCAGATGGGAACGTATGTCACAGGTCAAACAAGGTAACACAGAGTGCACATCACTGGTGGCTTATATAGGTGTCCGATAGGTGGCTGCTGGGTCCGTCGTTACTGTTTCTCAGCCATATGAGTACTGCCTTGTTATTCCTCCTCAGATAAGCTGAGTGCACTGGGAATACATGTAGGACACGGGCTGACATACCACTGCTTCTGCCACACAACAATGAAAACCTGGCTCTTCAGAAAATTTCTAAATGTAGAAAAAAGTGGGTTTTAGTGAAGACTTTCTTTGGAAAAAGAACTCAGCATTTTATTTTGTCTGGGAGAAATTGTACATGCCTATTCTTCCATCTTACTGGTAAAATGAGAACTGCATAATGAGAACTCTCAACAGCATCTACTGCTTGTCTTCTACAGTTATTTTGCATCTAGGAAAGAAAACAGGCTGATGCCTCCGCTTTCAAACAGATTGGTTATTATACACAATGAGGCTGCTTCTTTACAGAGGAGAGAGAGGAGTCTGGGCACCGGGCACCCTGAAGGATGATAGTTTGGCTGAGAATGTGGTCAGTTAACAACTGTCAGATATATGGCTTCGAACTCCATGGTAAGCATGATTAATATAACCAGTAGAATCAGGTTTTGCTCATCAATATATACACAGGGAAACTCCAAAAGCACAGAACACAAACAAAAATATGGCCCCCCCCAAAGGGAATACTATGCTAAATCACACAATTAAAAACGAAATATAAACATTAGAAAAATCTCTACTACTTAGCACACGAGGAACAGCCAGGATTCAACAGACCAGCTCCCTCAGTTCCCACTCATGACCTCGGCTGGAGTAAAGTCCAGTAGGTATTTTTAGAAGGAAATAATAAATTCACAAAGAGGTTTTGTGGAAATGTTTATTACTTCGGATATTTAATGGTGTGTTCAAAAATTGGTGTATATTTTGTTTTCTACTTATTTATTTATAGAAATGGCATGAATGGTAACACATGTCTAGGTTAGTCCTTACCTGAGCTGATTTTCTCTCCTGGACAGACATTAGCTGGTGTTTGGCCCTTTAGCCTAAGCTGGCCTCACCAGAGAAGTTTTTAAAGACCAAATGCCACCCAAAGTTCCCTAAGCCTTTGGGACGTACCTGGGCAAACTTATGGATCTGCTCCACCACGGCGGCGAACAGTGCGTGGACGCTCTCGTCGATCAGACTCTGCATGTAGTGCACAGCCTCCTCATCTGACAGGTCCAGGCGGAACTTATCCTGAACCTGGAGAGGACCAGGGACAACATCAAGTTCTTTAATGAATGAGTCAGGAATGTGCTCTGAAGAGACATCATTAGGATGCCAAGAGTTATGCCCATCAGGAGCTCTGAATGCTCTCTCCCAATCAGACACTGACTCCTTTTAAATCCAGAAATGCTATTACTTTAGCTCAGAGTTGCACTTTCTGCTTGAACATTCTAGCTCAAGACCTACTATGTAACAGAAATAGACACAATAAGGTGGGAGCATATTTATTACATTATCGCCCTGGCCTGCATACACCTGGTGCTAGTGCACAGCAACTACGTCAACCCCTGGTAACCTAAAGATCTTCTAAAAAAGCCTTTCCCACAGCAGCCCCTTGGACCTTGGCAAGGGATTATTTCAATGGGTCTATAATGTCCAAAGATGGGATTGTGGGTTTTTAAATTCATACTTTAAAGCATTGCTCATTTTCAATAGCACTCAGTACTAGAAGAATAAAGTGTATGCATGCATGAGTTTTCATGTACCTGTGTTTTTCTGAAAACATAAAAGCCAGTGACTGAAGAATTATTTTGGCTAAAACCCGTGTAAGCAGTCTATAAAGTCTCTTATTTGACTTTATTAAGGTGCTACTAAGGACAATGTTTGTCTTCAGAAGCCAAGCATGCTGGAAATTGCCACAGGAACTCGTAACTGGTAAAGGGGTGTGTGTATCCAGACAGGCTTATGCCCTGCACATAATCACTGCACTTTACTGCTCACATATACATAACTCACATACACATAAATAATTCACATATACTCCTTCAACATAGAATGGGAGAAAGCAAGATTCCCAAGTGGACAATACTATTTAATTTGGTATTTCCTTTTATTTTTCACAGCACTGTATAGTCATCAAATTTGCCCTCCATTGCCTGCTTAGCTGCCACTCATTCCTGTAAACTGCTTTCCTCTTCCCAGACAGCACCCTAATCCTGTTCTACCACCCCGTGCTTTCTGTTTCTTTGGTTTGAGTATTGGTCCCTCACTGAGTTCATTAGAAAAGGCAAAGTGCGATTTATGGGATTTAACTACCCACAGACACAGCACATTGAAACATGGAGGCATGTCATACTCCATAGCCCAGGAGAGAAGGGCAAGAGGAAAGTAGATGCAAACTCAGGGACAGGCTGGCACTTTGGAGGGCTGATCTGGGTCTCCTCCAGTTTGAGTCTTTGCTCTTCATATTTTTCTGTGGCAGGACATCTGACAACATTAGAACTACTTCAAGAACATTAACAATAATTAGAAAGCAAATGGATCAAAATAAAACTCTAGCCTACCTTATCAAACTTGTGCACTTAACTGACATACTTACATGAAGAAAGAAAACATAATGGGCATAAAATGCTTTTTACGAAATATGAAACATCTTCTTTAAAGAAGTTTTGCGCATTCAGTCAGCATTGCTCTCCCTGGCTGTGCTAGGCCACCTGTCATTGTCCTCTGGCTTTGCAAGAGTCAGCTAACTAATCAAGCTATAGCTTGTATCCTTTCTCCTTCATCTATGTAACTCCACAAACTGCCACAACACACACCTTGCTGTTATGGCTGTGGGAGTTAACACTGACGGGCCACACTTCCAGCTCTGGTTTTCACTTTGTCCTTGGCCTTTCTTTCTAGTTTTCCTGATGGACTCCCATGCGCAGTCCTGCACTCCGCAAGTGTCTCTTCCTTAGGCGTGTGCACGTGAGCACGTGTGCAACTGCAGAGACTGCAGAGACTGCTTCTGTGTTCTCCGGCTTTGTGTCACGTTTGCCTATCCGCTAACATACTTATTAACATACAGTCTAGACGGTATGGAGAGAGACTGTAAAATTGTGTTGTACTGATGTGAAAGGTCATCCTAGTGGGCAGGCAGTTAAACTGGCCGAGGTTACACTGAACACTAAGGACTGCTGAACACCTGGCTTAGTTTAAAGCATATTTACTAACTTATACCTACTCAAACAATCTGGAAATTGCCTAGAAGCAAAAAGTTGTAAACTGAAATTTTATCCACTGCTACACAACAAGTCTGCTTATGCTTGATGCTAGAAACTCAGTTCTGTGTACTTGTACCTTGTCTTGTAAGTGCCACTTGCATTCTTGGTCACTTGTGAATCAGGGTCCTCTAACGGTCAGTCCGGGAGTTATATGAGAACATGGAAAAGACTCTGTGCATTCAGAGTGTTTCTTCATTTTGGGACTGCAGGCAGTGCTTGGTTCCTGAAAATCTACTTGTGACCTGGACCACAGCAGATCCATTCAACCACTTACTTGCAAGAAACAAGCAACCTCTCTAAGACAGTCACTTAGGCAGCAACAACGTTTCTGCAGTGGATAATTACGCTTTGAGGAGTCGACGTTACCATTAACAGATGCTCAAACGCTCCAAAAGCATAAGTAAGCCAATATAGGTCCAGTTCTGTGCCACACTGACATTCTACTCAACAGCGGGCCACACATCTAACAGTGTCTCCAGTAACTGTAACAGTGGAGAGTCCTAGCCCACAAACGCCAACAGAGGCAGGCAAAACGTAGGAGATATTTAACCATGAAGCCTCTTTATGCAGTCACCCTTTAGCATAATACAGTTAAAGACCTAGTGTCTTTGCCTGCATGGGATATGCACACATCCCTCTCCGAATGATGCACCTAGCAACCTCAAAAGCATTCGACTCCCGCTAACCTGCATCAGGCCACACAAGCAATTTGTATAAGCAATCTCTAAACAATGACATGATTTCCCCTGTTCCTACTAACAATAAAACTCTGTCTTTTATTTATAGAGAACAATTAAATGTGAATCTAATAAAATAACATCTATAGATTAGCTAAAAGCTTTTGTACTATACCAGAATTAGCCTAAGTTTGCCATATTCAATCACACACACACACACACACACACACACACACACACACACACACAATTTGGAGGAAATTTCCAATAAACTACTGAAACACATTTTCATATTAAGAAGCACAGTGGTTTTGTTTAAACTAAGTATTTTTTTATGTTTTCAATTTTACACAAGCTAATATAGAAAAACCTTTGTTTAAAAAACCAATGTTCAGGATTTCTCACACACACAGCAGCTTTCAATTAAAAGCAATGTAGACTTTTCCTCACTAAATTCTTATCCAGAAAGGCAGGTGAAATAACACAGTTGACTCAGCCAGAAGAAAGGACAGGCTTAAACTTATTTTTCTGCTGAGCTCATTTATTTGTGCGATATATAACCCAAAACTCCTTAGTGTAATAGAAAAGGATTTAAAGAGTATCTTAAAAAAAAAAAAAAGGAAAAAAGGAAAAAAAGGAAAACCCAATCCCCACCTAACCGTGGCTACAGGAGAGCCAGCGCCTGGAACTGCTTACAAAGACAGGAGCTGCTGTACAAGCCAACGACAGCCTCCCAAACTGCAAAAGAGCTTGTGCTGCAGAGCCGACAGGCTGATCCGACAGGAGCCATGGGCAACCTCACAGGAACCATGGGTAATTTACTTTTAAAGGTCATCTCAAATATAGTCATCTATTTATGGCTTCTTGTAATACATATAATTTCTTTGTTTTAAAGTTTAGTAGGAAATCAATTTAAAGAAAGAATGTCTCCATTAAATCCTCCGATAGAAAACAGTACCGTAAATTCTGGAATAGGCTCAGCATCAGAATTTAGAGGTTTCTCTTTAATTATGGCAATAAAGGGAGCAGGAACAAGGCTGCTAAGCCATGTTTATATGCGAATCCATTAATATCTCCACTTTGGTGTCCTCTCCCTCCAACTAAAAACAGCTATACATTTGAAAAGCTAGGAACAAACATTTCAAACTCCTAGAAGATAAGGTCATCTTTTCAACCTACCATCCCCAGTCACAAAGCTAAGGCCTGTTAGGGAGTACGCGTTTTGCTTAAGTGATGTGCGCCTCTGTAGTAAGAAGTTTCATCTCAGTGCTGTGGGCTTATGAAATGTCTCCTCCCAATTTCCTCACCAAGACTTTGTGTCTCTCCCACAGCTAACCTCACATCACCGTTACTGCCAGCTCAGTGTGCTGCCCCACCCTCTTCTCTCACCTGAAGCATCCACCACCGTCTAGGAAGTTGGAACTTTACGAACCGTATTCTGTTTGTTGTCTGATTCTGTGATTACAAGGTAGGTTCCCTGGCACAGGGAAATGGTTTCTACTAATCTTGATCAAGCAAACACCAGGACTACCTCAGGAACAAATCAGCACTGCTCACAGTCTACAGGGAGTGGGGATGGGAAGGGGAGCGCTGGAGCAGCCTGGTGCAGGCGAGCCATGCTCACTTCAGAAAAGCAGATCTACACACATCAGGTCCTTAACACAGGCCAAACAGCATACAGGTGTTTTATACTTTTAGTTTTCAATTTACATACTCTTTTTACTTTTTAAGATACTGTTTTGCTACGTGACCCACATGGCACAACATTTGCTATATAAACCACACTGGCTAGGAACTCAAATCCACCTGCCTCAGCTTCCTAGTGTGCATGTGTGTTCGTTTGCTTGTTTACCTATTTTAGCACACTCCCACATCTGTGTGTGCATGTATGTGTGTATGGGCATGCAGCTGTGAAAACCAGACGATAACTTCTGAAAATCAACTTTTGCCTTCTACTATTTAGGTTTTGGGGATCAAACTCAGGTCAACAGGCTTAATGGCAAATAACTTTACCTATTCAACTTTCTTGCTATTCCGAAAGTGTTTATTTTCATATGATTTCAGTATTTCACACATACATTTTAATATTCATAAATAAGCATATTATGCTTATGTAATCAACTAAGGATCTACTTATTCATTGCTGGAATTTAATTCACTAAGCTTTGGTTATATTAATAACAAAATAAACTTTATCAAAATACATTTTTTTATTTATTAAACTATCTGACAGTCTTTATTCGAAGTAATTGGCTTGAGAGAATGACGACAGCTTTGAGCAACTGGCTTGAAAGAATTATGACAGCTTTGAGTGAGCTTTTCCTCTACCTGGGCTTTCTTTGGCAGACTGACCCATGGCTACTCGGTACTCTGTTTACGCTGATGATAGGATGCTTAACTTCTGGCTTGCAGGTAGAGGGAGCCTCCCACACAAGCTTCAGGGTAATAACCTTTGTGCAAAGCCCACAGTAACAGAAAGGTGCGCACATGTATCTATAACGTAATATCCATAGTAATAGAAAGGGACACACATGTATCTGTAATATGTAATGTTCATACTGAATGTAATGTTCAGGAATGTAGGCGTTTATCCATAACATGTAGTATTTATATTAACAGAAAGGCACACATGTTTATCCAAAACAAGAATGTTCTGGTAACGTTAGAACCCTTTCCTCCTTCACAGCGTGATGACCCAGGAACAGGAGCAGCTGTATGCATCTCCTCTCCAGCCTGATGAGGACAGGGAGCACCCTGAGGCTTCCTTACCATTTCTATCCTTATCCCCCAGTTTGTGGTAGGCTTTCTGAACTGAGGGCTTTATGGCTTACTTTAGATGAAGATCAGCGAATTCTGGAAGGTCCACACCAGAGACCTTCCTATCTCGGCTGCTTCATTAAAGGGCAAGGCCCATATTTAGGGGTTGAGCCCTGTTAACTCCATTTCAGATTTCAGAGCCATCGTGTGTCCAGGCACAGCAGTCTGAATAACAAACTGTTAAGTGCAAGGAACCATTTCCCAAAGAATTATAAAAGTTGTTACTTCCTATACAAAGCTAAACACAAAATGTTAGGACCGCTTGGGCAATCTGACCCTCACGCCTGTGAACAAACTGCCTCTTATATACTCTGTGTTCCCATAGCTAGTATACTATTTAATCAATAACACAAGGAAATAGTGGTGGCCACCTTACCTCAGCAAAAATCTACGTCTTTTCAAAGAAGCAATGCACCTAATATGCAAAAAATTTTAGTCAACTACCACATAAATTTCAAGTGTTGTAACTGGGTATTTCACATTTGGATAAAAGATCAGAAAACAAACCCATCTGTTATAAAATACAGTTTTGAAAAAATATGACAAAATGCTTTTTAAAGTTCTATTAAACTGAAACAAAGTGGTAGGAATTACTAGTCTAGAAAATATCTAACAGATTTGCTTTTTTGGCTCATTTTTCATAAAGGGAATTGTTTCATGCTTTAAAACAGCACTGTAAGGACATCTGGTAAGGAAGCCCTGTGACTTCTTGGAATAGGTGGTGGCACAAGAGAGGATGCAGTGAAAACTAGAACTGGCCAAGGATGCCACTGTCTATGGTACAGCTTAAACGGCCAAAGGTACCACCGCCAATGAAACCACTGTCTAGTCCCTGTCTGATAAACACTGCCTGCAATCTCACAGATGACTTCTGAACGTCCACACTCAGGGAAGAGTGAACACGATGGAGATCATATAAACAAGCTTGAAACACACTACGGAAGAGATACTTAATAGAGCAGATCCAAACAGAACTCCAAGTCACTTGAAGCCTGGTGCAGGCATCCTTCACCACTCAATAATTTTCATCAATCAGTTATATTTCCTGATGGGTGGCCCTCATCAGTAAAGTAAAAATAAAAGGACAAAAACCAGGACCTACTCAGGTTATCTTCTCTGGCACAAAACACAATTCCTCTGAATAGTGCAGACTGGGTAAAGGAAGAAAAACAGAAAGGCCAATGTGTCATCCACCTGAACAAAACAGGAACTCTTAGGAGTTCATTTCATGAAGAGACTAAATAAAATACCTCCATTCAAACTCCTCTTAGCCAGCCACCTAAGGGAAGAACTGACCTCCCTCTGGCTCAGTTAGAGCTGAACGTAATTCTCCAGTCCATTCCATTAGACATAGGATCTGTTGATGTCAGCCTCCACTTTTAAATCCTGAGCAGCTAGCTCTATCTTAGAGAATGTCTTTCGGAGATTTTAGTCTTTTCTGAGTTAATATGCTGCAGTCTTTCTCTGAAGTTGAATACTGACAATCATCTTTTTCCCTTTGGATACATAAAGCACTCTTCTATCAGCTCTCCTCTGAAGCTACTACCAGAAATCAGATTAAAGGAAAGGCTTCAAATCCACGGCCTGGTCCAAGTCTCGTTAAGACATTGAGCTGACTGCTGCTGCTCACAGGTGGCGGATCCTACCTGTCATCTCTATAGGTTGTTTACAAAGAAAACTAAAAGCAGGGCTCTATAGTGATCCAGTAAAGTCCAAAACAGAGGGAGGACATATGGGGCTATAGAGACAGCTTCATCTCCATGATAGGGCAGCCTCAGCATGTTCCACCTGCATCCACCAAGTCAGGCATTTTGTTGGCAATGGCAAAGGTGGAGCTACCCACATGGGTACAGAGATGAATCCAGACAGGACTGACCAGGATTGCCACAGAAGAGCTGAGAGTTTGCTGGTCTGAAATGTGACTAAATGTACAGAGAGGACTCTTCCTTAGACTCTGTTAATACTCAATGGTCTATGGCAGTAGATCTCAACCTGTAGCTCAGGACCCTGATCTGCCTGCGAACTATCTGATATTTATATTAGAATTCATCACAGTAGCCAAGCTACCATTATGAAGTAGAAACAACTGTAATTTTGGGGTGGGAGGTCACCACAACATGAGGAACTGTACTAAAGGCTGTAGTATCTGGAAGGGTGGGAACCACTGGTCCAAGGGCTGGGACAAAAAGAAGGCATGCACTGTTAAATTCTTTACCCACTTTTATATGTCAAATGTGAACTGTGTTATATTAAAAAAAATTACCTTTTTTACAGTTTTATCTGGTTCAAGAGCAATATCTGGAATGTTTGCATCAACCATCAAGGAGAACAAGTTCAAGATCAGATTGGAATACCTAAAAAAGCAAGAAAGAAAATGAAATCAGTGAGATAGAATTTTAGATTTCTTTGCCTTATCAAGAACACCCCAAAAGTGGTGACAACTGTAACTTTATGATTATTATTAACTCCAAGACAGCAGGCGTAAGCATTCGCTCGTTACTGTATGGGATGGTTTGTATATTCTTGGACTAGGGAGTGGCACCATTTGGAGGTGTGGCCTTGTTGGAATAGGTGTGACCTGGTTGGAGTAGGTGTGTCACTGTGGGTGTGGGCATAAGATCCTCACTCTAGTTGGCTAGAAGTCAGTCTTCCACTAGCAGCCTTTAAATAAAGACATAGAACTCTCAGCTCCTTCTGTACCATGCCTGGATGCTGCCATGCTCCCACCTTGATGGTAATGGACTGAACCTCTGAATCTGTAAGCCAGCCTCAATTAAATGTTTTTTATAAGACTTGCTGTGATCATGGTATCTGTTCACATCAATAAAGCCCTAACTAATACACCCTGCTTGCTGAAATTATTGTTCGACTCCCTGGGATTTCTCATGAGTGACTCGTGGGATGATGCTATTTCCCTTCCATTGATTGTCTTTGTGGTATTTCTTAGAAGGAATGCGAACCTTGCTACACCCACTCCAGTAGTGACTCATGGGATAGGCCTAGAAGCCTGGAAGCAGTCCTGAGACAAAGAGTTTCATGGAAACTTAGCCTCCTGGATCCTTGGCATTCCTATAGCACGTATGCTCCAATCCTGTCCCCACGTTAGTCTGGTGTATGAATCTGTGTGCTCTCCCTCAATATTGTTTTATTATAAGTGCCTTTAAGGACTGATTTTGACATATAGCTAAGTTAGATTAGCCTCCATCAGTGTTTCAATGTCCTAGAAAGTCCTTGAAGCCAACCCTGAGCTTGGAATTCAGTAAGAATGTTATCTATTCAGTAACATTCAAATTTACCTCTAGTAGAGACAGTAAAAGTAAACAGGCATTACAATTTACTTGAATAGAGCTAGAAAGCTCAGGGCTGGTCTACATAGTAATTACTTAGAACAATAGTCACTTCCATACACAGGAATATACAATGGCCTAGGAAGCAGGTGGGTTGTGGTTTTAGGAGGAACTGAAGTATTATTCATGAAAGGGTTAGTAGAACAGAATTCTTCTGGTGCATATTTTTCACTAGGCCCAGAAGAATAGCGTAATCAGGTATTTACTAGAGGACCCCTGGTGGTGGGTTTAACAATAGACTAGCATAGTCTCAGACAACTCACCTGGCTCCTGTGTTTAGCTGATCTTAATTAAGGGTTGTTCCTATTCTCAGTTGTAAACACGGCCTAGCTCCCCCTAGCTTTTTCTGTACGTATTTTCTTTGTTTTGTGTCAGATGTACCTTGGCAGATGTATTGGCCTAGCTTTCTTGTTTTTCTTCGGTATTATAAGACTAGTGCTTGCTTTTGAGAAATTAATTCAGATACACTCTCGATCTGTGTCCATGTCTGTTTGTCACCCATGCCAACTCCTTGCTCGCCTGTAACCAGAACCCTGATATCTCCCGCAGATTGAGGGGGGGCGACCGAGGCTGGTCTGCGGCAGAACCTCAGCTCTACATTAGTAACTTGCTTCTATTTTCTCACTCTACCTACCTGCTGCCAATGGTCCACTAGCACTTTATAAAGCACACTGATTCCTTCTGCTTTCAGTGTGTGCGTTCTCAGGCATCCATACAGCTATCAGCATGTGACCTCTTGCCTGCCCTCTTTCTCAGGGTCACAGGGCTCATGACTAATCACCTAAAGATTCCTCCTAAAAGTCTATAGAACCCCCTAGGAGTGCCGCTTAACACATGACTCACTGCAGGATAGACAAAACTGAAAGATCTAGCAAAACCCTACAGTTAGCATTGTTCTTAATTTCATAAGACTAAATACTGTAGTAGGGTCCAAGAAGGAACGCCTGCTCTCACTGCTCTTGTTTAATTAGTATTAGCTGCTCTAACTAACAGAACAAGGCAAGAGAAATAAATATGTACAAATCAAAAATAAAACTGCTGCTATTTGTGGATGCCATAATACTATAAGAACATGGTAAGGTTAGTGACACAGACCATGCAGGCTGGCCGCAGCCGCCCTCCTCACATCCTCGGAGAGAATGTCGGCATGTCTTACGATAGAATTTCTGCTGCACTAGGACAATTCCTTTTGCATAGTTAGGTGGTTAAGAGTCCAATGATCTGTCACTTTTGACTAAGAGTCAGAGTTCTGTTCATGCTCAAGTGCATGCCTTTTCTCCTGAGAACATAAGTCATCTAGTGTTTTTAATCAAGCCGTGATGAAAGATGGAAGAGTGACACCGAAGAAGAAAGAACGAGTGAAATCAGCCTTCTTCAAAGCAGCGTGAGCCACGAGGCAGTGAGGAGAACAAAAGGAAACTTCTGGATGGTCCTGAACAGCATCCAAAGCTGGGCTGGACCAAATGCTAGAAAACGAAACGGCTGGAGTATCACGACTGTCCCTAAGCCACTGCCGTGGCTGCCATGCTCATCTCCACTGCCTCCGGGGACAAAGGGTGAAGTGAAACTTCTCTTGGTTTGCCAAATCTCCCACTCACAAAACACCAGCATCTCAACTGGGAGGTTACACACGTGACAGTCAGTGGGAAAGCAGGATAGGCTTGGATACTGGCATTGTATTCTATGTAGCAAATGTGTATTTCAAAAGCATCCTGTCTTTCTGAGAAAGATGTGCCAGCAGCACACGTGGACAGCTAGCGCAGGACCTTACCTTCGCAGGTGGAGGAAGGCTGTGTAGCACTGCTTTCGGAACTCTTGGTACTGCTCACTCTGGGTGCCACCCATCCCTTCCACCATCTCCTTGTTCAGCTTCATCGGAGGAGGGAGGGGCTTCGGATCTCGACCCAAAATATACCCGAAATCTATATGGAAGAGTTTGCCTGGGTGTGAACAAGAAACTCAGTCAGTCTCACAGTCGTTAGCACTGCAAACCAGGAAGGAGATACCATATACAATTCATCAAAATGCCTTTTTGAGAAAGAATGATTAATTCATTAAATTATTCTATACCTTCAAACATGCCCTTCAAAGTACAGTGCAGTTCAATTCTTGGACATGAGAAAGAAAAAAACCTTAAAGCCATTCCAGTTAATATTAAAAGATAAAAGCTCAGGTTTAGAAGTGCAGAATCAAGGAGCATACACCCAAATAACTTTCAAAAGAATCGGCAGCAGCAAATTCGGAAGAAATTGTCTTGTGTATTAAGGTCAGGTAAACTGCTCTTTCTATAACTACTGCTGTGAAACTATGACTACAAAATAAAAATCCTTCAAATTTCAAGTTACATGGTTGGCTTCCTCTACCTGTTCCCTAGCTGGAGACTGGGGATTTGAACACCATATTCAGGACTGCCAAGAGCTGTAATTCCTCTGAGAAAAGTCTTACACTGTCTCAGAGCAGAGCCACAGGAACGGGATCCTAGTGGTGATTCACCATGGAAACCATGAAGCATCTAGTGATTTACAGGCTGCGTGAAGCAAGGATGCTCTAGACTGAATTCTCAGAGCAGAGCCTTGGGGCTAAGTTTTGTTCCTTGCAGCCTCAGAATTATCACCTTATTTTTCCCATCAAGGGTACCGGCCCTGCCTCAGAGTACTAAACTTATTGCTCATGAGCACAAGGGACCCTGTGCAAGCCAATATTCCACACGGACTCCTAATCAAGATGTTAGTCATGCCTTCCTGTTCACTGCTTTTCCTGAGTGCTGTCACACTCATTGTGTAGAGTGTGTAAATGTGTATATTTTATATGTCGCAGTCATTGCACATTGATATACACAGTCACTGAAGTCATATACACATTGTGTATATCACAGTTAAGTGCATTCTCCCTGAAAGATATGCAACAGTGATAGATCCTTTATGTCAACTATAATTAACAAGTACCTCAGATGTAGAATCAAAAGAGAGAACACTGTAACACAGTACCTGGCACTGCACTCAGTAAATGCTTGAAAGGCCAGTTGCCACTATCATTCACACACACACACACACACACACACACACACACACACACACACACAGACACACGGAGATTATCAAGAAAACTACCAATCCAACCAACAAACAAAAACCCTTAAGGCAGGGGTGATTAAAGTCTTAACTTGTTCTGTAAAGAAGAAAACAATTTAAAATGATAGGATTTATTTAAAATTAAATCAAGCCATTTACCATGCAATAATCAAGTCTCTTCAAGTAGCTCATAAATATTTAAGCATTTCAAATAACATGTAAAAATTAAACTCTGAACTTCTCTCAAAAATAACTCTTGAGGCTGGCAAGCTGATCAGCAGGGAACGTATCTGCTGGCAGGCTGTCGATCTGTGTCTCATCACCGAGTCCCACATGGAGGAAAGGAGAGAAGACCCCAGCAATTTACTCACTGACCTTCACCTGCACCGTCGGCCAATAAATAAATGATAATAAAATGTTAATAACAACCACTTTAAAGATGTCTGAGAGTCGAAGGTTGACTGTACCTAAGATTACAGACGACAGAAATTAGATACAGATACAGAGATGCCACCTCCCTTTCTGTAACTTTTAGGCATCTGTGATATTCTTGGCCCAGGGAGTAGAACTATTAGAAGGTGTGGTCCTGTTGGAGTAGGTGTGTCACTGTGGGTGTGGGCTTTAAGAATTTCATCCTAGCTGCCTGGAAGCCAATAAATATTTTGCGAGCAGCCTTCAGATGAGGATATAGAACTCTCAGCTCCTCCTGCACCATGCCTGCCTGGATGCTGCCATGTTCCCCCCTTGGTAATAATGGACTGAACTTCTGAACCTGTAAGCCAGCCCCAATTAAATGTTGTCCTTGTAAGAGTTGCTTTGGTCATGGTCTGTTCACAGCAGTAAGACCCTCACTGAGATAGCATCTTTGTCCGAAGAACAAAGTAAACGATTAGTTAAGCTGGACATTTTCAGGTAAAGGAATAAGGAGACTGTGCCTGAAGAGCTCAGCTGCAAACACCAGGTCTGAGGAACAACCTCACAGCAGAGGGAGCAGGCCAGGGAGGAATGGATGGTTATCTGAACTACCCTAAGGTTCACAGAACACACAGCGCTCACAGAAAAACACTTACACAGAAAAGCAAGCTTCTCTTTTATTGAGCCATCACACGAAGCCTTTCCATAAATACAGAAATGGTCAAATTATGCAGGAACTGGTTTATTTTTGGATGGCTATTTCTTGTTTAAAGGGCCAATGACAGGACTAAGTTCCAGACCAAGACACCCTGATATCCCCAGAGAAGGGAGCATGCTTTGTTTCGAAGACAGTTGTGGTAACAGCTCATGAGCTCTGCAGGCTACAGCAGAGCAGACTTGCCCTAAGCAGTTGCTACCACATTAGAGATAAAGCCTATAAACTAAAGCTTGTTCACTCATCTTTCTCCCCTACTCTACTTACAATGAGCCAATAAAAGTTAAAAATCAAGAGTAATATTCTATTGTTGCTATCCTGAAACCTGGAAAATCCCTAGTACCAGGAACTCTCAATGCATCTGTTTTGCATTTATTAAACCAAGGACCTCTTAATTCCGGTTATAGCCCAGACAATGGTAAATGCTGCTGATAGAGGCTGGAGAGTCATTAGGAGATGCTTTGAATGCCTTTCTTCCCTTCCTTGATCTTGTATTAAAGAGACAGCCGAGTCCATCTGAATGCCATGGTGCTGTTTACTGCATTGATGTGCCTTGTGATTTCTGGGCTGAGGGTTTTATCTACAGCACGGCCATTCTAGATGTTTCCAGCTAATGATACTGACAGAACGGCCAGTTATCCAGATGTTCCTTCAATTATAATGATTACAAATCTGCAAACACACCATAAAATGAAAATGTGAGGAGTAAAATAATTCACTCCCTGAACCCAGCCGGCCAACCCCACACTCTGGCAGCCACCCATTCGACAGAGGACCACCTGCTTAGTCTCAGGGTCACACAGATGTCTGCGAGCTGTGGCTCTTTGCTGCTGCCACAGAAAATGAGGGGATCATACAACTATACATTCAAAATGTATTTTTTAATGACTATACATCACTTATATTGAGTCAGAGACAGTTTGCACTTCATTCCAGTCATTCGGCAAGACTGGAACAGACAGTGGATCTATAGGGGTTCATGTGACATACACCTAAGCACCTTCATAGGGACAGATCTGCCCAAATCCACACCGCGTCACACTGGACGGCACATGGTTTCAATAGCATATTCACTGACACATTAATGTCATTACATTAAATTTCACTAGCTCATAATATTTAATAAATATCGATTTATAGTTATGTCAAACTACTCATACAAGACATCAATATCAAATTTGTGTTGTATATTGTGAAGCCTTCATCTCCACTTGACATAAAAACAACTCTTAGGATTGACAAACAAGTTTTTAGAGGCTGGGATTTGGTGGTAGAGTATACGCATAGAGGTTTAAAGACCCAAGGCTTTAAGTCCAGCACTAAAACAAAACAAAAAGACACCGCCTTTTAAGAATCCCAAAATAGACTTCCTTCCCCTCCAAGCAGGATGAAAGGATTTGGAAACTTCTTAAATATGGCTATTTTTCAAACAATATGACAATCTGCTGCAAAATAAGGGAGCTGGAACCTGTCCAGCTCAATGGAATCGCACGTTTCCTAATCCCTTACAATCCAAGGGTGGAGGGCATCATGATAAGAATGTCACAGCTTAGCCTCTGAGTGCCGCCCTCTGCCTAACTAGGATGCCTGTGTCCAGGCACTCTGCTCTTATGGTAGCTATGGTACCTAGGAGGGGGAAGAGATGGGACGCACACAGTATTAAAGACTGTCCGAGTCACGAAAAAATGGACATGTTCATGGTGTCATTTCTCCTGGGACTCACAGTGGAGCAGATGCCCAGCCCCATCTTCCCTCCTCAACCAGTGTCATCGTTTGTCTAAGGAGCACCTTGTCCAAGTTCTTCATTTCCTTATAAGTACTGCTGGAATTCCAAGGTCTGCTGTTTATCAGTGCTTGCAAGAAAATTCACAGGTCGAGGTTACGACTCAATTGCATGGATTGTAGGTTCTAACAGTGAAACCGTTGTTGAATTTCACAAGTTCAAAGAGCCATGTATTTTAAGAGGATATTAATTTTAAGAAAATTTAAAAAGCGCACCTTATAAAATAAAAAAAAAAAAATCAAGAAATTCAAGAAGCGCGTTCATAACCACACACAAGCAAGCAGTAAAGTGTGTACAAAGCAAACCAGTCACCCATGGTAATTCTCTCCTCTGACCCTACAAGACATAGTAAATGAGCTGCTAAGGAAATGTGGTTGAGTGACACCAACCTATTACAAATTTGATTTATTGTTATTCTTTCACACACATTACTAAAATTAAACATTTAATGGCAGACAATCTGAAAGTCATTTTTACTTTGTCCCACCCTGCTTGGCATCCCACTCGTTTGCTCCCTGTCCATCTTCTGTCACTCCTGCTCTGAAAATTCTAACCTCCTAAGATCCCCTATAATCCCAACCGTAGGGCTGCCTCTCTCACTCTATTCCATGGTTAGTTCAGCTTCTTTCTGTAGACAACCATTTTACCATTTCCCCTTAATTCCTTTATTTCTTTCCTATGTGACTATACCTTTCTTGTTGTTTTATCAGTAAACTCAGAAACAAAAATGTCGCCCAAAGTGATACCATTGTAAAGAACCTCAGACTTAGGCCAGCTGCACGCCCACCATAAGCAATGTAGCAATACCAATGATGTTTATTAAATGGAGTCTCATAGCCAGCTAAGGCCAAGGAACCACTTTTACAGTAATTCTAACAAAGGGTTGGATATATAAATTCAAATCAGTACTGACATCCTAATAATCTGCTAATCATTTCCCCTTTAACCTAAGAAGAGCTTCTTATGAAAAACAACAAGATTAAACTAAGGAAACCAGGAGTAACAAGGATAGTATACCTGACTCCACAGTCAAGTTCCACTCCAGAAGAAAAAAGAAAAACAACCTTAAAATCACACCATACCCCGACAAAGGAAAATTAAACACTCTACTTGTTTTGAAATATCGAAGTGTACCTTATCTGATACATAGAAATTATAACACTAAATAATCAGAATAAATAATTTTCTCATAAGCCATCAAGTTCTTGTTAAAGCATCATTCAAAAATGCTGCAGATAAAAGGAAATATCAAAATATATCAGGTAATTTCTTATCTTTAAAATTATGCATCCAACTATCAGTATGAGCCAAAAGGGCACTCTTAGCTCAGTCAGAACACAGCTTACCCCTAAGGGAAGTCCATAGTGCTTACAGCACCAACACACATGGACCACACTACCTCCTCACACAAGCACACAAACACAAGGATCTAGGCTTACTGTGCTCAGCTAAGAGGCACAGACTAGGCTAAGTAGCCCAGAGTCCTGAGACGTACTTCAGAGACAGATACCTGAACTGCTATGTCAGCTTTTCTTTAAGAATAATAGAGGAGATGTTTTAAATAACTGTCCCTTTAGGTCAGCAGTGTCCAGTGCCACTCAAACTGGTCACTTTGAGGATCTGAAATGGATACAAGCACCACTGGCTTCTCAGAAGTGGACAGGCTATTTGAGAACCTGTAAGTGTGTTCCCATTTAGTCAAGACCCCGAGCATCCAGGCTAAAACCCTCTGAAAATATAAGCAAGCCCCAATTTAAATGCTTTCTTTTCTAAGAGCTTCTTAACTGGTATTTCATCAGAGCAATAGATCAACAACTAAAACAAGTCCTACCATGACTGGTCACCCTGGCTAAACTATGGTTTCTGTGGCTTATTATATTATATATCATAAGCGACAAAGGAGTTCTTCAGTTATTTTGATTACCTGCCTCTAGTTTTTAGATATAAAAATGATTCATTGAAAGCCATATTTAACTTAGCCCCATGGTGGTATAATGAGAATTTTTCCCATAGACTTATGTTTGAATGCTTGGTCCCAGTTAGTAGAACTGTCTGGAAAGGATCAGGAGGTGTGGCCTTGTTGGAGGAGGTGTGGCCTTGTTTGGAGGAAGTGTGTCCCTGTGGATGGGCTTTGAAGTTTCAAAATCCCATGCCAGGCCCACTCTTTCTCTGCTTTCTGCAGATCAAGATATAATAAGGTCCTGGCTGCAGTGCCATGCTCCCTGCCACCATGCTCCCTGTCATGACGGACACAGACTAAAACCCTCTGAAAATATAAGCAAGCCCCAATTTAAATGCTTTCTTTTCTAAGAGCTTCTTAACTGGTATTTCATCAGAGCAATAGATCAACAACTAAAACAAGTCCTACCATGACTGGTCACCCTGGCTAAACTATGGTTTCATCCACAGACATCAACTCTGAATAACAAAAAAATCCTCTTCTCAATCTCATGCCAGTTTAAATTTGCAGCTTCCTGCTTTCTCCAGGATAGCATAATAATTCAATAACAAGTGAAACTCCATTCCAACCCACTAAAACAAAACAAAAACCAAAAACAAACAAAAATCCTTATAATTGACTACAAGGCCTTCTGATAAAGCCTTCAATTTAATGGTGGATATACAGTGCCCCCTGCTGCACAACTAGGGAAACTGCACACAAGTTAAAAGTACTCAAGCTAAGAAAGGAAATTTAGGGATGAATGTCAACTCAGACTCCTGGTCTCAGCACATTGCCTTTACACACATGTTTAAATTTCCACTTTAAGTGGACGACCTATTTCCACATGCCTAGAGTCCACAGTCAGTTCCTCTCTGGCCCATCTATATTCTCCGCGACATCTGCGAATTTAATCTGAAGCCTTTGGCCTCTCAATCAGATGACAGGGACCTCTGACTACGCACAGCACAGCCACTGTCATTGGCAGAGCATTCCCCTGACCTTGGCTACGCTGGCAATGGGAAGAGAAGCAGAGAGACATTCTGCATCAGTTGTTGAGAGACAGCAGCTACACAGAGAACCCAAAGCTCTGAATGTCTACTATGGTATAAGATCCCTGTTCAGGGCATAATGGGCCTTTGATTACTTATTTTAGAGAAAGGACTACAAGGAAGAGCAGAGATGATTAACTCAATTGCTCCAAACGACCTTCCTGTTCTCTTAGTTAAGTGTTTCTGCCGCTCTCCAGACATGCTGCTGACAGACAAGGCCCCTGCTCCACAGGCCTTGCATGCTGACTTGGGATCACTGATGGGCAGTCAGGAAGGATCCTTGCATCTAACAGGTACTTAAAACACACCTGCTGGTGTAAATAAACACCTCCAACCAACATCAAAAAGGCAAAATGAAGTGGTAAGTACAGAGTGACAGAGGACAAGGCAGACGTCAGACAACTGCGGATGTGCTGAGGACATCCTAAGTCATATGAGACGGTAACCAAAGTGTGCCCTAGAGAGACCCGAGCACAGAACTTTCTGGAAAGAGGGCACTTGCCTTGAGGCAGCAGTGATTTAACAAGACAGAGATGTGGGTGGGAGATTTTATGTTGGTGGCTTCAATAAGGGACAGTGAAAATACAGAGCTGGCATGCTATTGACAGGTCCTGGAGGTGAGGAACAGATTTGCTAACAAGGGAAACATCGTGAGGTGGAGCAGGAGGCTTCAGGGACTGGGCTGTTACCTGCTGATGGGAAGGGAGGGGAGAGCAAGGCTGCAGGGAGGTGTCATGGAAGGGGACAGCTAGCTTAAGTGGCTATTCCAAGCTGAAGCTATGGACAGAGTGACTTGTAGAACTGCAGGTTCAGAAACTGCATATAAGGATCTGGGCCAAGGCCAGGTGGGGGCTGGAACCCGGAAATCCTAGTACCTCGGAGGCTGAGGAAGAAAAATCTTTTCAGAGCAAACAAGTTGTCATGCAGAAGGGAGAAAGGAATGGCTATTCCTTGTCCTCTGTGGGGAGAAAACCCTGAGATAGTTGTAACCTGAGGAAATGGGCAGGAGCAGGAGAAGGACCAATTCAGCCTGAGATGCTCCTAAGCGTCTGGCTGCCTACAAGCAGCTGCTCTCTACAGAGGCTCCGAGCGCAGAGTGGGGCACCAGGGTCACTCACAGGCTCCCTGTAAACATGCTCTTACACAGGCCGGGCTTCCCCTAAGTGTCCTTCCTGTGCCCCATTTCAAGGGACTTAAGAAAAACCTTGGCTCAGCGAGATGGCTCAGCAGTTAAAGGCACTTTCCACATGGGCCCAGCAACTTCCCTTG
Organism: Mus musculus; assembly: GCF_000001635.26. NCBI lineage: Eukaryota > Metazoa > Chordata > Mammalia > Rodentia > Muridae > Mus > Mus musculus. Next base: position 30,324,857 of record NC_000084.6, on the reverse strand, counting down.
GATCACCCTGGACCACATGGTTGGCAGAGAACTGGCTCTTGACAGTTGTCGTCTGACATCCACACATACACCATGGCACATGTACAACCACATGCACATACGCATACAGAAAGAAAATGAATTAGAAATTTTAAGAGGACCTACACTTTACCAATAAGTGTGCAAATTATATTAATAGGTTGATTCTAGAATAAAAGGAAACCCCCCACTACAGAATCCATCTTCTTCTGACTTGTTACCTGTCTTTGTTAACAAAAGGTTATCCAGGTGCCGGTCTCCAACTCCAAGAATGTACGTAATCACACAGTATCCAGCTGGAAAACAAGCGGGTGGGAAAGATACACTCAGCACTTAGGTTGCATATTGACCATGAGAGTGATAGGTGCTATTTTAATTCCTACGTGGTTTTTACTGTCTCCAATTTCTCCCCCAACTTAAGGAAGCTGCACCCCACCCCCTGGCTCTGTTATATCCTGAACACTAGAGAAATTAATTTGCAACAACAACAAATCTTCAAGAATTTTTGTCAAATTATCAGGTTTTGGGGTTTTATTTATTTATTTATTTATTTATTTTTGTAACTTAAGATTCATGAACCTTAGCTGAAATACTCATTTAGAACTTGTCATTGAAACTGATATGCTACAGGTGACTATCTAAATAAATACATATAAGGTAAACTGCCAATCACCCCATAATGTACAACTAGCTGATTTACATCTCTATTTAATCCCTCCTTTAAAAGTATCATTATACAACAGGGTCTTAAAGAAAAGGAAACTAGTGCTCATGAATATAAGCTGCATGGTGACTGACACACATGACAGGAAAGTATAAAAAGCCCCAAAGCATGGTCCTACTTTCTTCCGAGAACAAACAGCTTCCAAGGCCATGAGAGCCACTGCTAGAGCTGCTCAGCATTAATGAGAACATTATTTCTGACTGAGGTTTTCCATCTCCTTTAATGATAAAGGTTCCCAACAGGAAGTCTTCAGTTGGGGCTAATCGGCTCCTGCATGGGAGAACAGTGAGGGAGAGGGAGCCTGCACCCACTGTGACTAACAGCAGTCAGATGTCACCATGGCCATTTCAAAAGTCCACGGATTCCTTTTACCACCTACATCTTTTACTTTTTCTCTTATAAAACGTTTAAATCGTAACATGTTGTAATTATGAGTTAATACAGCAACATCAGTACTACCAGCTTCCCTCAAATGCACCCACAGAAAACCAACACCCCAAAACGCTTACCACAGCTTTTAACGTAAGTGTCCATGACCTCTGCACTGATGCCATAGGGTCCAGTCTCACTGGGGGCATATTTCCTGAAAAAGTTCTGCAAAGATATGATATACATGTTTACAAATTAACACAGGTAAACAAGTTAGGCATTACCCAATTCTGCGTAATGGAAAGCGACTAGTTTAAAATGGAGTCAAAAAACAGTTCGAGGCCATAAACACAGCAATGGCAGGGCTCGGTAATACATGCTGTTACAAGAGCCTGGAGATCTGGTTATTTCCTTCCTACCCACAGGGAAGCCCTTTCTAGTGGGAGCCTTAAACACACAACATGACTTGGGAATTCCGTAGCAGACCTGAGAATCAGCCTTCTGTTTTCAGCTTTCTGACACTGCATGAATGTGTGGAAAGATCTGTATCTAGGATATGTGGTGACTCATACACACTGATCAAAATGCAAACATCCCCAGAGGAGCGCTGTGATGTGAAGGAGCACTCTGCGGGAGGACTATCACATGCATCTTCAAAGAAAAGACAGAGGAAAGCTGCACTGAGACTCCGAAAGCTAGAAATGTCATTGTGAGGAGCCTGCAAGAGCTTCCTGATGGGCGCTGTCATGTACTCAGGGGTGGAGATAGAAAGGTGAGACTACTGTGAACGCAACCTTTACATTCAATCAAATCTAAAAATAAATGACACATGAGCTGCTAAGCTACCTACAAACATCAGCGGTGGCTGGACTCAGCAGGGGAAATCTTTGCTTCAGCAAACTGTCATCAAAGGCAGCATACTCCAGCAACTCCACAGACAAGCACACAGTCTGAGGACACGACTAGTGTGGCCACAGGGAAAGGGCGTACAGCGGGATTGGATGGAAAAATGGCAAAGTGATGTGGAAGACAGCTCTTTCTTCTGAGGGGATGAAATAAGCATAATTCCCCTACAAGACCTCTAAAAAGAAAAATAGAAAAAAATTCCCCAAATTCAAAATTTGCCACAACATGGGCACAACTGTACAAAGGATGTTTGAAGAAAAATTTTGGTGTAAACTGGTTTTATGAATAAACATTGAAAATAACTAAACATGTTCATGAATTATTGGCTAAATAAATGATAGTATATCTGCACTTTGGAGGAGAACACAACTCTAAGCTTTAGTCTGTATGGCGTATGGGGGAGGGGAGGTTTCGTGTTAAGTGTTTATAGATAGCTATGTCAGTTCAAAGGCTTGGGCATCCACCGACTAACAGCATAACTTTCAACTACAAACAATTCTTATATCTTAAGGAAACAAAACCTTGCAGAGACAAGAAAAACGGAGTCTTGACTTTTAACAGAGTCCTTCTTCGTCAACCTTGAGTATTCCGTGATGACGTCATTACCTGAATGCTTCCCTCTGTGTCAAGAACTTCTGCGACAGGAACCGACTGGATGAACTGCATGAAGCCTACGTGGAAAGAAATAGTAATGCATTAAACACCACGCTCGCCACACCCAGGCCCATCAGGAAGGCTGATGCTCTCCACTCCACCGGGCTGCCTAGCCAGAGAAGCCAAGGCTCCGATGGGCATACCCTGCCCTGTAGCCATGCACTCTTCTGTTTGCAGAGCAAGGTCTGTGGCCACTGTGCCAACTTTATGCTGGTCACAGAATTACTAGGCAACTTTTTCAACTAGTTTGATTTATTTATGTTATGCTCTAGAATGCGTTTCTATAAGCACAAAGAACACAAATAAACTATATTTCTCAAACCTAGCAGCCTTCCATAACTTTAAAACAAAGAGGAATTAACAACAGTAAAAATGTAAAAATCCCTCTAAGAAATGTGGAGTTCTGACCACTAACTCTACCTTCTATCATCTCCTGAAGGGCAGAGAGGAACATGTAAACCCCTTAGACCACCACCAAACAACAACAACAACAACAACAACAACAACAACAACAACAACAACAACACACCAAAACCAAGACCCAGAAGGGTGCAGTATGTAAAACAGTAAGAGTAAGAAGAAGCCTGGAACGAGAAGAGTATAAACAACAAACACGCAAATCTGAGTGAGTGAGGCAGCATGTCTGGATTCAGCAAACAGGACCCATATTCGGTGGTCCTGACACCTTGTGGGCACAGGGCGTCCCTGCAGAGTACAAAGAGAGGGAAAAGCTACAGCTACTCACTTCAACAGGCATGTATTAGTTTTCTATCATGTAGTATGAACTACGGCACATATGAAAGACAAGATGCTTATCTCCAAATACGTAACTTAAAGCTCAAGTTTTACGGAAATAAACATCATAAATGAGAGGAGACCATGAAGTTGGGAAGGGAGATCCAAGGTACACAGAAATCAAAGGCCACAATGCAATTGGGCCATGCTTTTAAGAAGCGGGGCAGTACCGGGTGACGCATTCTAGGAAATGAAGGGGCAGATAGAGATCCCACACCGTTAAAGCTCGGTCTGAAAGAGCCTTAGAGAAGCCCAGGGGATCCACTCTAACCAAAGCCTTATGAAAGCAGGGTAGTGGCCATGAAAGAGCTGGACACAGATGCAGCGGCCTGACAGCAATTCACAACTCACTTAGGTGGCCTCCTCTTTTTCTTTGTCCCAGGAGCAAATAAAGGTGAGAAATAAACTGCTGCAGAAAAGCACAAGGGCACAAACCCCTCAACTGTGCTTTCAGAATTTTGTTCCAAGGAGAGGCTGAAGGGTGTCCTCCTGACACCTCCAAACAGGTGTGGGAGAGGAAGGGAGGGTAAAGCGCGTAGGAAGTGCTGTTCAGTACCACAAACACCTACGTGTTACGTGTGTGCTCAAATGCGTGCATATGTGTTCATGTGTCCATACTGTAAACGCAGCTGACTACAGACTCACCGAGTGACTTTTGCAAACATGGTTCAAAGACTTTCTGGGCCACAGAAACACCCCAAGGACTGTGCAGGCAGCTATGAGAAAAATCCTATGAACTACAGCCAATCAGGAGGTAGGGAGGTGTGTTATTCCGATGTGCATGTGCAAGTATCTTCCAAACACACCCCTGTACCACTGTAAAAAGCAAAGAGGTGGGAAGTGGGACAGGGAAGATGCGGAAACGGAAGAAGACAGAGGAAATGAACAAGGAGGGGGGGGCGTACGACAGGACAAGGGAAGAGAACTGGAGGTCGGGGGACAGGAAGATGGGAAGGACAACCCAGTATGCCTTCAGTTCTCTGAATAAGCTCACACACGTTCTAACTTTCTTAATGATTTTTCAATTTAAAAGGCAAAGTTACTGACCGGAATCTGAAGAAGGCAATCAGGATGCAGAAGGAACTCACCATGTTTTGTGCTAGTGGCTAACACCTTGTATGGGGTCAATTTCAAATCCAGGTTTTCTTTCCGTAACAGCTTTGATTAAAAGATAAAACACATGAAATGAATGTGATGGCCATCGGAAGCAGGCTTGTGGACACACACCGCTGCATATGGACACATACTGTGCATACCATACAGACACAGGAGCAATCTTACGGGCAACACATTAACTCTCAGGGTTAGAGTGAGCTAATCTGTTGGGGTGAAAAGACAGATTTTTATCTATTTTGACTATGTTACACTCTGCCAATAAACGTCACTATTATTCCTAATGCTTCATGCTCACCTTCCCAGACAGAAAGTGCCAGGAAGGGCGGACACAAGGCAAAGGGGAACCAGGTTTCTCTAAAAGCCAGAGACAGGAATGGCAGTCAGCAAAAATCTGACTCAGTAGATCTGACAACACCATGAAGCTTGGGAGAAAAAAAAATGTTGTACTGGCATGCGCAATCCCACTTGCCATTAGAGCCACTTTGCAGTGACAAAAATAAGCTTGGTCAAGGTCAAGAGGAGACTGCTGAGCTTTGTAGCATTGTGAGTAAAGGCCACAAGTGCTTCTGGGTCTGTGAACATGGACATGACACACTGCAGTTTCTAAAGCGAGGTGACGCCCCTGCCAACGCAGACTTGTGTTCACCTTGTCCATGAGGGAGATGATCTGAAGAATAAGCTGATCTTGACGCAAGTCGTCTCCATGCTTGAAAATAACTGGGTATTTGCCTCCATCTTCAGTCTTGAAGAACAGCTGGGCAGGCATAAGAGCACTCTGCAAGAGAAAGACACTGACTGAAAACGGATGCCAGTTAATGAATGAAGTTCTACCGCGTACAGAAGGGAATGCCGCCTCTCAGCTACCCACACAGATACACAGGACCTTAAGCAATGAACTGGCTGTCAGAAAGAAAAGCAGGGTACCATGCAGGAACTGTGAGTGCATGACACAGGCAGGCCAAAGGCACCCGCTTGTCACCATGCCAAGCTGTGCACTGTGGACAGAGGATGTCACCCAGGGGACTGCCAGCCTGCAGCCAATGTGCAATAGGAGCCACCATAATGTGCTGCTCTGAAGGGAAAGAAAGACAGGTGGGGAAGCTTGAGCATCACGGACAGAGAACAAACTAGAACCTTGGGAGAGGCTGTCTGTTATGAGTGATCAGCCCTGCTACCTGGGGCCATGGTGAGGTCCCAGCCCAAGCTGCCACTGAGGGCTATATCTAAGTCTGTGGCAACACGGCAGCAGGGTGGGTGTCAAATGTCTGTGTCTCACAGTACCACTGAGAACACAGGGATATGTCAGGGCAACTGTTGGGGACCACGTGGATGTCTAGGGGCTGTGCAGAATTGACACCACCCCTCACTGAAGAGCTGCTCCCATCTCTCACTGGAGGCGGCACCCAGGAGAGTGGGCCATGTGACTTGTCCAGGCAGCAAAGCAGAGCTGACCCTGGTGGTCTGGGTGAGGCAACCCTGAGGACAGTGAAAGAGAGCTGGCCCCTGCCCCTGGCCACTCACCTGCTGTGAAATGGCCTGTGTGAACGGGATGATGCCTTCCCCTGTCCCTTGCCAGCCGGGTAGTAAGGAGAGCAGGCCCTGAATGCAGAAGCTCCTGAGAGCTAGCTAGCCCTGCCCCCTCACTGGCTGTGGCACTTGGGAGAGTAGGCTCTGTACCTCGCCTTAGCAACTCAGTGGAGCTGGCCATCACAGAGAAGCATGGGTAAGACAGTCCTGAGGCCCTGAGAGGTGGCCTAGCCCCTCAGGCTAAGCTGTGGCACTTGGGAGAGTGGGCCCTGCAACCCAACTGGGCAGCAGAGTGGAGCTGGCACCGTCCCTGAGGGCAGGAGAGCAGACCCTACCTCCACCTCAGGCAGCAATGGGTGGCCCAGCAGGAGCAGTGCTGGAGAGCTTGCCCTGGGGGAATGGATAAGGGAGAGCTGGCGTGCTGACCAGCGCAGCTACCACATAGGCCCAGATCCAGTTATCTGAGTTGGCCCACCCCAAAATCTGTATCATCTATAAATGGAGCTTGTGAGGGAGCCAGTCTAGCTGGTCCAACGCTTCAGGATCTCCACAACTCAGGACAATAACAGAATAACTGGGAGGAGATCAGGTGAGGGTCCAAAATTGATGGTGTCACAGAATGTAACCTCCCTAGCCAGGCTGGTTCAGACCACTGAGGCGGAGCCACCTGCTGTGCTGCTTCTCATCTCTCTCCTTTGAAGTGCCACTGCCTGCTACCTGCCTGAGGCCAAACTGGTTCTCCAAGATCTTCCCAGTTCCTGCTAAAAGGCAGTTCTGACAACTTCATAAGGAACTTGGGGATGGGCTTCCCTCTTTATAAAGTACAGATTATCATTAAACATTTGAGTCTCGAACAGAATACTGTCTTGGCTCCATTTCTCTCTCTACCCGCCTAGATTCCCTCTTGTCTTTCAGTTCCAAGATGCCTCCCAGGCTCGAACCCAGACATGAGAGCCACAGGTCGGCCCCAACAACAGAAGACCAATGATTCACTGGGCAGAGGGCTATACTGTGGGACACACTGTGAAATACTATATCTTCCGGGATGAGGTTTTCTTTTCTGTTTTGTGATTTTATTGTTATTTGTTTGACTGTTTTTTATTTGTGGTGGGGAGACTGCAAGGGCAAAAAGGCGAGGAGATGAGGGGCGGGGAGATGAGGGGCGGGGAGATGAGGAGGACTGCAGTGCATGATGTGAAACTCACAAAGCACCAATGAAAAGCTTAAAAAAAGAGTAAAGAGAACTACTACCTAAAAATGTAACAAAAAAAAAAAATATAAAGTATGTAGAATGAGTATTGGGCTGAGATATGTTTAAAAAAATGTAAAAGGGCCTCACAACTAGACCTTTGAACTTATGTACTTAATATATAATGTAAGTCCTGACATTAACTTTAACATATATATGGCTCTAACTACGATTTAAAGAAGTAAATTTACTAAAAATAAAGTTCCGGAGATAAAAATATGACATATTTTCTTTAGAAATGTCTCTATAATTGTAACAGAAGATCTTAAAATATAATAACAGGCCAGAAAGATATCTCAGTAGTTATGAACACTTTTTGCTCTTACAGAGGACCCAGGTTCAGTTCCCAACAGTTACTTGGTGCTTCACAACCATCTGCAACTCAGGTTCCATAGAATCTACCACCTTCTTCTGACCCGCTGGCACCAGGTATATGGGCAGTACCCACATATACACGCAGGCATAACACTCTTATGGTGGTAGCTCTGCCCTGACTACACACGGGGTCTCACCCATCACACTCACCTTGAACAGGGTAGCTGTTTCCGGGATGATGCCCCTTATTTTCACCTGTGGCTCCAGCGGCAATGGGATCAGTTCCACATCTGATAAGTTCATTTTCTCATTATCTCCAAGCAAGGCCTGAAGTCTCTCATTCTAGGGTGAATTAGAGAGGAGCAATGAGGTGGAAATGAGAGAATTGTTCCCAACATATAATAATGCCATAAAACTGATTCTATTAACATCATTTACAAAGCACAAAAAAGTACCTGAAAAACTACAGCAACGAGGGCCTGCCCTCCACCCAAGAGACAACCAAGGAAGTCTCGAGGACAACCCTGCCCCTTCCCAAGGCAGTTTCTTATGTCTTGTTCTGAAGGTTCTGTTAGTTTATGGCTCTTGTAGGGAGCACTGTCAGACAAGAGTACTTAAAAGATTTTTAAGACACACACACATAAACACATATCCACACACAAACACATACGCACACAGACATAGACACGTTATGTAAATGTGCTATACATACACTCCACGTACACTGATATATTGTATGTAATTTTAGCTAAATATAAAAGAATATGGTTCCTAAGACCAACAGAGTCAACTAAACTGGACCTTTGGGGCTCTCAGTCTGAACCACTACCAAAGAACACACAGGGTTGGACCCTCGGACTCCCTGCTCATATGTAACACATATGCAGCTTGGTCTCCATATGGGTCCTGAACAACTGGAACAGAGGCTATTCCAAAACCCGCATGTGGGATATATTCTTCTAGCTGGACTGCCTTGTCTGGCCTCAGTGGGACAGGAAACACCTAGCCTCACAGAGACTTCAAGTACCATTGTGGGGGGATACCCAAGGGGCCCCACACACTCAGAGGAGAAAAGGGGAATATGGGGGGTGGGTTGTGGAAGGGAGTTTCGGGGGGACAGTGAGTGGGATGCGAACTGAATAAATACAAACATTAAAAAAATAAAAATAAAAAGAATATGGTCCCTAGAGGCTTTGTCAAAAATTGCTGTCCCTTGCCCCTATTGCGGGAGACAGCACACCCGTAGGACACAGGACTCACCTTGAGGCTGAACTGACCTCAAAGCTCTTTCCTGAGACCGAGCTTTCATGCTTCCAAGAGATACAATGCAAGCTGTCAAGGGAGGGAGGCAGTTACGCAGTTCCTGCCTAACTGTAACGCCTATGAACCACAAGGACCAGCATGGCAGGACGAGAACAGAGGTCCAAGAAGCTGCATTCACCCATCGGCAGCAAGCAACAACTGTCACCCAATCTGACTTAATGCCTACTCCAAAGGATGGAAACCATGCCTCCACTGGAAACCTCACCAACTTCCTGGAACAGTGAGGGCATCCACCTTAGAAATCATCAACGACCTCCTCTTTGCTAGGCCAGCATAGTTCTTTGCTCCATTCCAAATCTTCTCCTTATTCTCACAGGTAAGAACACTTCTCATCCAAGCTTCCCCTTCCAGGAAACGGAGCAATCTCCACAGAATCCACAACTGGACCCAATGCGGAGCTCAACTGACTGTGGGGAGCCCAGCCCCAGTGGATGCATGCACACCAGAGCTTCTGCATCTTTGGCTCAGTGAACACAGCAGAAGAGGGGATAGAAGTGTAAGGACCAATACCAGGTGCTGGAACACAGTCCAGGAATGGACTCACGTGAAGAGAGTTCTGAGTACTTGTGACAAAACACCAAGAAAACAAAGCAAGAGACCCATGAGCCCACTTCCTTCAAAACAAGAAATTGTTCTTGGAATGTGTCTTATATTCCTCCAAATGTAGTGGATAGGAGTGCGTTAACTTCACGGTATTAATTATTACTTGTTGTTGCTATTCAATTATGTCTGTATGGAAAACCATGCTTTCGCCACATGCTACTTATTGGGATGCGTACAGCTTGAAATCATTAGAACTTCACTCATGTGACCTTCTTATTCTCAGAGTATAGTTGTCTGAGGCACGGAATAAAGTTGGCTATTGCATGAGACTTGAGTCTGCATCCTTTATCGGTTCCATTCTCCCAGGTCGCACTGCTTCCATTGCTAGAGTTGTGACACCAGGGAGCCTGCTATAAAAGTCTGTCCTAGAAATGGTTGTGTAAATAAGACAGAAACTGTAGCAAGATTAATGGATATGTTAACATAGAAAAAGAAAAACAAGATCACTGAGTCCCAGGCCTAGCCACAGAACCAGAGGCAATTAATTATTTACTACTGGGAGAAGAGAATGAGCCCCCTGATTAGTTTTGTCCGATGCAGAGCGGCCAGCCCTATACACACCACCAAGTGTATATGTAACGCTTGAGTGTGGGGTGGGTGTGAAGGGATAAAGGGAAGGTAACTGGGAGGGCCGAGAAGGAGGCAAGGGAAGAGGGAAGTGATTTTACTAGAGTTAAAAATGCTTATATATAAGAAAGACTATGAATATGTATGTTTGTGTGTCACTTGAATGTGAAGCAGAGTATATATATATATATATATATATATATATATATATATATATGCAACAATAAATAATCCACTTTGCAATAGCAACAGCATGCCTTCAAGAAACACCTCCTCCTGAATACCTAGGCTCCTTCGAGAGCGACAGAAAATGCACTTTCTTACTGCAGCTGAAGAAGAGCCAGGAATAGACATTCAAGTGGAACTTAAAGGTTCAATTTCTTTGTCAAAAGGATTTATGAAGCCACAGAGAAGGGTAATTGTATTTGGTGCTTAATTTTGCATGACCAAATATTAGCCAAATATTCCATTATGCTACCCTAATGCATCTTTTAACTATCTAAGAGGAAAATTTAATTAATTTGGAGGAAGCTGCTACCTACGCACTACCTCTGATTCTCACTTTTATAAACTCATAGACGTACTGGATAGAACACAGATTTGAGAATCTGAGCAATCCAAGTCATCTCTGACATCCACTAAAGCTCATCTACCCAACTTCAAATAATCCATTTTCTTTGAAGCCAGAATCTTGTACTCTTTAAACAGGCAGGCATATCCACGCTTTACGGAGGAAAACCAGACTTCCATATACAGAGAGATAAAGTGCTTCAAGTATGATATATGCATCAGGGGAGGAAGTTCTAGAATCACTTAAGAACTCTATGGTCAACAAATATTTAAGGACTGCCACACACAAGATTATTTCCCTTCAGTAGGACTCCAAGACCTCTGAGGTTAAAATCAATTCTTAGCAGGTACAGGTCTGTTTCTGTATGTCAGTAAGGGGCACGACCAATCCTTCAGAAAAGATGGATGGCAGACTGCTGGTGTGGACCAGTGTCTGAGGAGTCCAAGTCTTGCTGTTACTTACCTTCATCCTCAGGTTTCACCCCTAGTCTCATCAGACTATCCAGAGAATGGCCGATAAGATCAAAGATCCAAGCTACAGGCACACCCACTGCTGGGGACCCACTAGGGTCTGCTTCTCACCCAGGGAGCTCTGGGGCAGGATGTGGTGATGGGCAAATGGCACTGGGACTTTATTTGAACATGACTATGATTCTTCTAAATAATAAGGAAAATGCAAACTTGATAAAAAAGTATTTCTGCTCTGCCAATTTCCTTCTCTCATCAGATGAACAACGTTCCTGATCATCTCTCTGTTTAATTCTTGCCTTTTAAAGTTTGACTCAATTCAACTTCTCCTGTTTTATCTTTGATCTTATAGATCTATATTTCTCAGATGGGTTGTGGTCTTTGACAAAAGCCACCAAGAAACATCCGCCTATTTTTATCTTACAGGATTAGAAGGGACGACACCATGTAAATCCTTCACATCATTAAAGTAGAGGAGATACCTAGCTATCTGGTTTATTATGTGCAAGCTTCCCACTTAGGAGAGATGGCTGCTAGCCAGAGCACACATACAGGCATACCGGTTCTGCAAGGTACTCTGGTCCACTGTTTTCTCACAGTGTGCATGTCAATGATCTTACATCTCTAAACAACTATGATGCTAAGATAAAGACAGCAATGCAATATAGATGACACTACACTTGGGGACACTGGACCAACTGATCCCTTAGTCCTCTAACCTGCCTTTCAGCACCATCTCATGTTAACATGTGTTAACTTACAAACCAGGACCCCACATCACCAGTGCCATGGGCTCCTGGAACTAAAATTACCTATTAGAAGTTCATCTAGAGTCAGGCATAGTGGCTCATTCATGGCTTTAAACCTATCACTGATCATAGGGGGACAGGAGGTTACAGAGCATGTAAGAAACTGTCCCTAAAAAGGAAGCAAACAATGGAATTTGTGTATATGGCAACATCAATGGACTGGACTGTGGGCTTACCTTCTTCTTGCGGTTCCCACTTTCTCTCTGCACCGCCTTCATCAGATGGACCAGGCGATCTACAAAGGTCTGCTGAGCCGCCAGCAGGGAGCGCATGACTCTCACAGACTTGTCACCCTGAGGGAACAAAGTGAGGACATGAGCTCTGCTTTCACAGTGGGATCTTTCTCTTCCTCCCCTAACCTTCAAAGTGAAACTGAAAAAGACCTTGATTCAGAAGTAATGAGAAACCCTCTGTCTAGGCTAAGCACAACCAACAGAGAGAGTAGAAAATTACCTGGGTCCTGAGCAATTGTTAGTGTATATGACCATGTGACACAACAGGATTTATTTACCCTAAAACGCTTCTACTTGCTAAAAAAGATCCTGATTGCAAAGCTTAAGTAAAAATCTCCCTGAAAAAGAAAAACCCAAATGCAGCAAACAGTTGCTGAGTAGATGTCTTAGTACACAGAAACCATCCATGCAGGAATTCCCAGTTCATGCAATATTACACAATGCACTTTCTAGTTCATTGCTCACAGTCGCCTGGAAAGTGCAGTGGAGAAAATTGTATCTTCCCATTTAAAACGCTTAGGCTCAGAGAGAGTGCGGGGCTATAACGGGGTAAGCTGCGGGGCTCATCTGTTAGTTGGCCTGACACTACTCTGGGACCTGTACTTTGTCTAAAAGTGTGTGTCAAGCTGTAGTTTAGCTTTTTAAGGAGTTCAAAAAGAAAACAGCAGATGCAGTAAAGAAATACCAGGAAATCTTTCAGTAGCACCATCAACTGTTTTTCTTTCTCTTGCACCCTCTGCTGGCCAGACATAGACACTGCTTTAGAGAAGCAACAGCAGCAGAAAATGGCCCTGCCCTGTAAGGTGTTTTTTGAAGTCAGGCAAAATATGTACAGGAGAACTACTGCTAGAGCTGAGATGAAAAAGGAGGACAGAAAAAGTAAAATTAAGAGAGCATGGACTTACTCATTGTTTGGCTAATATAATGTTTATTTAAGATAGATATTTAAGGGCAAAAACCTGTTGTAGTGATTCACCCATGGGTATCAAACAAAGAGGCCACACACACTAGGAAATGACTAAGTTCCAATAATTTATAAACACTAAACTTGGGATTTCAAATTTTCATGTGCCAGAAACATCAATCTCCTTTTTTAATAAAACATATATTAATTATTTTATTTTGTCTGAGTGTTTTGTCTGCATGTCAGTGCACGATTGAGCAAGCCTGGTGCCCATTCGGGCTAGAAGAGGGTACCGTGTCAGATCCCCTGAACTGAACTCAGGTCCTCCAGGAGAGCAGCCATCTCACCAACCCTAAACCAGCCAGCTGCAGCATCTGAGTACCTTGAGCAAGGCTTGGCTGAAGCGCCTCATCACGTTCAGGTACATCTCGTGAGTCTTTGGGTCCCGCTGCTGGGTGTCCTGATCTTCACACTCCACTATCACATACCTTCAAAAACACAGTTCAGATGCTGGGGTGATGAGAAGAGACACTCAGGTCCATCCTGTCAGTACTTACACTGCTTCATAAGAGAGATTAAAACACGGCTGTAAGAGCCGAGGAGGAGTAAAGACACCTTCCAGCGCCATCCCTTTACAAGTTAACACTAAGCAGGCACCCATCATGATGATCAATAGGGATAGCATCAACATGCTAAGCTCCACGGTTTTCTAAGTGAGGCCCTGGAACCATGCTCCACTACGATATGAAATACCTGGAAACAGCAATGCCTTCCTTTTCTCTTTGTCAGTAAAACTTACATATCCACCAAGTAACTACCCAACACACATATTACTCCCCTGCCTCATACTTGGGCAATAAAAGGTGTTCTTGCACTGAAAAGCCCTCTGGAGCTACCTTTTCTCAGACATATTTTTGCAAGAAGACAAAGTTTAAATTGATTTTTTAAAAATTTCTAATCCAATCTACCCATTTCTCAAAAACCCATATAAAATCTTCAATACTTCTATTACAAAAGTTGTTTTAGACAGCTAATAAAATTGTTTTCCTAAATCTAAATTTCCTGAATGGTTATAAACACCACACATCCATAAATAAGCTGAGGTGAGAAGTAACGTAATACATGTTTTGAAATGTTTTGATAGTAACAAACCATAACATACAGCATAGATGTAGTTAATTAAAAAGTAGAACCCCTATGGCACTTAATATTTCTTACTTCTTACTTCTCTTATTATTTATTATGTAAGACTTAATATTTCTTACTTCTCTCTTGTTTACCAATGCTAAGCTGTAGAGCAGCTTTAAATCACTTTCAGTGGGCCATGATAAACACATTTCTGTCAACCTGCTTGTTTATCAACAGTGAACCTGGAGAAGAGGCAGGGTGTGCAAGCCTAACTCTAGCACTTGGGAAGCAGAGGACTAAGTGCTGCCCTGGGTTCCATGAGACCCTGACTCAAAACAGTGAACACCGGGAGAGTGTACGTACTTCTCAGGACAGCGCTTTTGGCTGACTGGGGGGGGGGGGGGGGGTTGCCAAGTCAGAATCCATATATTCATACGCATGCTCCCTCCCCAGCCCTGTGTGCGTGCGTGCGCACATGCGTGAGCACATGTGTGAGTGCATGCCTATGTGTATGTGTATGTGCATGTACACAAATATGTTCAGGAACACGTATATGTATTAGCAGACATGCATTTGTGTGTCTATGGAGGTCAGAGGTTGACTCTGCTGTTGACCTTAAGAGAGGATTTCTCCCTGAACTTGGAGCTTACCGATTTGTTAGGAAAACTGGCAGCTCAACTTCAGGCATGTGTCTCTCCTCACCCCAAGGATGGCAGTTACAAGTGTCCCCACTCACCTGGCTTTCTATGTCCGTATTTGGGATCCAAACTTGTGCTTGAAGAGCAAATGCTCTACCCTGAGCATCCCGGAAGAATTACTTCTATCCTGCCAAGCTTACTCAACTCTACGCCAACTCCAAAAACCACCAGAAACTTAGAAACTCCTTAACTGACACACACCGTTACCCTTTATAGATACTGTCCCTAGCAGAATCCATTCAGCCACCTAGAGGATCAACTGCCTGTGACTACAGTGCTCATGTGTTCTCTTCTCCACTACACCCCACCCAGAAGGCTCATGATCGTTATCGCTGTCTGACTTCAATGCCGTTGATTTAGGCAAAATCTCAATAATGGTAATTCTACAATATGAATTTAGATATCTTTTTTTCATGTAAGGTGTCATTTCCATTTTATTATATAGCTCGGTTTCATATTCATCCACAGTGATTTTCAAGCACCAGAAACTTTAAAAAAGACAGTGTAGTATTTTTAAATAAAAAATATAAAATTCAACCTTTCTTTAATTACTGAATGTTCTATCAATAAATTCTTCATGGTTTTAGGATAAAATTTTTCACATAGTAAATAAAATACACAAAAATTAAGTTTTCTTAAAAGTGAAGCAGGAAACGTGTCTCCATCACATGGGTAAAAAAAAAGGGCTGAGGCATGACACAGTCGCATCAGAGAGCAGAAGCCCATAGCTAACACACACCCAGTGCTGACTCAAATACCCAGATGCATGCTCTGCCTGTGGTCCTCCACCCCTCCCTAGCATGCCTGTGCTCAGTCACTCGATGCAGCCTGCTAACTGTGTCCACTGAACGCACATGACGGCTCTGCACCAGTCAGACTGCCACTATGGGGAATTGCACATTAGCGTCGCATGTCTTCAGCTCTCACAAGAACATTCTTAGTCCTCAACTTCACAACATACACATTCTCTTAAAGTAACTTAGTTGTCCTACCTCCAGTAGCAGAAGCATCAACACTCCCCCTTTCAACACCTTAGCCTAACTGTGCTTACCCAGGCTCGAGGATCAAGCCCGCCATGCCTGGGTATAGCTCAGACTCCAGGCAGGTCAGTCCTCTCAGCTGCTAAACACCAACTTTGTGATTTGCTAAACATGGCAGCATGTGCTAAAGACACTGTCCTTGCCCGTCTCTCCATCCTCCCACCCTCTCTCCACTACAAGAAGTCTATGCACCTTGCTCCTGGACTTCCTCGCTAAGTGAGATCCTCCGGACACTTGTACTGACAATCGTTCCTTGTCTGTCCCTGATCCATACTTTTAGCTCTTAGCATTGATGGATGTGTCATACCTCAAATGCTTTCAGAAACTGCTGTTGTATCTGACGTGATCTTATAGACAGATAACTGCTTTAAAATAGGTCTTATTCTCTCTCTTGTCCCAGAGCTAAGCTATACCACAGCAGATGTGCCTGAGATCTGGAGTTTCTGGGAAAGTGCTGTGAGGAATTGAACCCTGACCTAGATATAGTATATCATTTGTCAACAAGAGTGTAAACTAAAATTAATAAAGGTATGAAAGACTAGAGATGCCTTATGGAACATCTACAACCACAACTGGAACACATGATTGTCTTTAAATTAGAATTAATTCCAATTGACCAGGTATTGTGACATATGCCTATAATGCCATCTCTTTGGAAGGCTGAGACAGGTACAACCTACCTTCTGGACCAGCACAGACTTTGAAACAAGACCTTGTCTCAAGAAACAACAAAAGCAATAATAAATCAGATTAGACTCACACTTCAGTGTTTCATCCCAGGTACAAAGGGCAGATGAAGAGCTCTGAGGATCACTTATGGAACAAGCTTAGAGGACTGAGCCAGGACACAAACAAGAAAACTCCTATTTTCTATGATGGTATTTCAGAAGGCGCAGTCACATGACAACTGCACATAATATTGTCAGAACAAGAGATCTGCAAGCTTCAAAATCATCAATGTGCTCACACTAGGCTAAGCCTGGCTGCTGAAATTCACCGATGGTCCCCAGCACCACTGGACGTTCTGTTTCTTTTCCTATGCACAGAAGTAGCAAACTCACT
This sequence comes from Mus musculus, assembly GCF_000001635.26. Lineage (NCBI taxonomy): Eukaryota > Metazoa > Chordata > Mammalia > Rodentia > Muridae > Mus > Mus musculus. The sequence goes on along the minus strand of NC_000084.6, from coordinate 30,307,779 downwards.
CACAATTGGGCATGGCCATGTACACAGAGCTCACCACTTTACTCAGTAGCCCCTAACTTCAGTGTTAAATAAGTACACAGCTACTAAAGCTTCCAGGGCTCGAGGATGCACGGTGATCTCTATAATTAAACACATTTCTAGTATTTCAAGCCAATGTTCTGCTAAGTAAGAAATGAGTCATCTAACATAAACATAAGCATCATCTCCATGGTCAAATGAGGATCAAAAGACCCAGAGTCTAAGCATCTCACAGTTTGCTGCTCACACCTATACCCTAGAGTCTACTGAGCCCTGCATGCTGTTTCCTGGAGAGCTGTCATCTGAAGGGAAAATGTGACAACCTATCCAGTACTCAACATAAGATGACACCACTAGGCTGACTCTTCCGTGACAATTTCATGGAGTGCTGTCTACCGCTCATGACTGTGAAAGGTATTAGAAGTTAGAGAAAAGCAGGCTGTGGTGGCTTTAATCCCAGCACTTGGGAGGCAGAGGCAGGCAGATTTCTGAGTTCGAGGCCAGCCTGGTCTACAAAGTGAGTTCCAGGACAGCCAGGGATACACAGAGAAACCCTGTCTCGAAAAAAAACAAAAACAAACACAAACAAACAAAAAAAAGAAGTTAGAGAAAACACATCACAGCATACAGAGTTGACCTTCACTTTCAACACACTGGAAGGACAATGAAAATACACAACTGCACAGACTTATAAATTCTGATGCCAGCATTTACAGACTAGAGACATAACTCTGTGTATTATAACATTGACCCTATCCATTTTAAAGGGTTTGTGTGTGCAGTTAGTGGCCCCTCAAGGATTTAGGATAGCAGGAATATTACTGAAATTACTGGAAAGGGAGGAAAAATGACAAAGTAAACCTAGGGTGCTCAGAAGAAAACAGCAGAATCAGTTAAATATAAAGTTATTTAATTCAATGAGTGAAATTTAAATTCATTTGTCAGACATCTGGAACTCCGTCCTTACTGAGACTTGGCTCACGTTCACAGGAAGCTGGATCACTTTAGGCAAACTTAGAAATGATTTCTCATAGAATTCCCCTACCCTCTATAAAATAGCAGTATCAAAGCCAAGCATCACTATCAATGGTTTTTTCACTGATGAATATTTCTAATACATAACATATAGAGTTTGAAATGGAAAGACTAGTTAGCCCTCCAAAAATAAACAGGCTATTCAGTGCATTAGAGACAGAGCGGGAAACCACACAGAGTCTGGGTCTGATAGAATGCGCTGACGAATGGAAGTAGGGCTGTCTGTGTTTTATGTTCCCTGTTATTTTTATGTCATTGAGTCTTTGACTATTTACTTAAGCTTTTCACAAGGAAATGTTTTTTTTTTTTTTCTATAATGGTGCGAACAGAAGCACACTAAATAATTCAGATAGGAATGCAAAACCATTAACCGTAGGTTTCTATTAAATCAAAATAGCAATTTGGCAAGATGAGAATTTGTAAGTGAACTCTTAGAAGGAAAACTGGTACTTAAAACCAACCACAGTGTTCTGCAATGCATGTTCAAGGGCATCCCAACGCTTCATGTGAGGGGAATAGAGTTTTATGAATATTACATTCAACTGCTGAAGTAGATACATAGAGATATTTCGCTTCTAGCAGCTCAGCCATTGGGCGTGTGGAAAACTCACAGGTACAGTGGAGAAAATGACTGATGCCATTAAAATAATTGATATCAATATGGTAGGAAAACACCATAAAGGCTTAGACAACGTTGCTTCTGCAGACCGGGCCTCTGTGCTCTTTACGAGGGCTCAGATTCCATTTCTTTTTGAGAAAGGGAGAATGGGCTGAAGTTTCATTCAAGCTAAAACATCAGGCTCTTCAGACCCAGGCTGAAATAAGACGGCATTTTCAGTTCCTTAAGAACAGCAAGTCTTATGATTCTTAAAAAATAAGGAATTTTTAGATGGAACATCTATTAATTTGCGCCATTTAAGTTAAGACCACACATTAAGTATAAGACAAAGTCAGAGATCATCTCTATAGTTAACAGCTCAGGTTTCCAGAAGGCTCACCCAAGAGGCTGCGCCCTAAGATCCTCTGTAAACGTGATCAGGACTCACACGTCAGTACACAAGCCCAGGGATCGCTGCCACTCAGTCAATGTCCTCAACAATACGGCCACACTTCCTACTACCTTGGTACAGAAAGGAGGCTCTCTGTACCTCATTGTTTTCATGTAAACCATCATGGTTATCCTTGTCTCCTATAACTAACTACACAGGGAAGAGAGGAAATGGTTGCTTGGACTCCTCTAGAAATGGCAGTGTCTATCCTAACCAATGCCTGCCAAGTTCAGTTAGAGCATCCTTCTGCCTCAGCCTCCTCATGTTTAAAATGAGAGAAGGTAATTTTTAATTTCAATTTTCTATTTTTGTAGCATTCTAGTCGTCTGGTAAATAACGTAAAAATGCACTCTTGAAAAGTTATAAAGTGTTATATACTACTTAAGTAGCAGGAAAGGAAAGCAGACCCACCGAGGGAGATGGGGGCCACCATAGTCATTTGCATCTTAGCTCTTGAAAACTTAGCGTTAGAAAGACTACGATTGCACTGACTTCTGTGAACACAGCTAGGAGACGGGAGGCAGGAGCACGGCACCTAGGCACTTGGAGGTGGCCTTCATCTTAAATCATCTGTGCTTACAGCATAGGAAATATAGTTCAAAGGGGTGATACAAAACCAAATTATTTTCACGTACCAGTATAAATAATTAGCCAGTGTTGAGTTCTTACAGGCTCTTGATATCAAGAACGTACATAGATCTTGCTGAAAAAAAATTAAAAGAAAGACATATTACCATCTGCTATTAACAGGAAGAAAACAATGAGAGATCCTAAGCTGGAACAGTTTTCATCTGAAGTGACAGTAGAGATTCTCATCTATCCATCCATTATCCATCCATCTATCATCCATCCATCCATCTCTCGCATCCATCCTACAATCCACCCACACCAAACTGACTACAAACTAAGACAGCACACAGAGGATATGGAATTACCAGTTCTCTTGACCAAAATTATTTGGTAACTGAGAAAGACAATTTGAAGGTGCTGATGGCCTATAGGCTACTGTTACTTTTCTGAGGTTGCCTAAGAGGGAGGTCAACACTCAGAAGGATCCCCACCTTTCTGTGAAGGTTTAAATTATCTGAACTCTGAGTACAAATCAGCCTAGAAAATGTTAGTTCAGCTGAGAGGTGGTGGCGCACGCCTTTAATCCCAGCGCTTGGGAGGCAGAGGCAGGTGGATTTCTGAGTTCGAGGCCAGCCTGGTCTACAGAGTGGGTTCCAGGACAGCCAGGGCTACACAGAGAAACCCTGTCTCAAAAACCACAAAAAAAAAAAAAAAAAAAAAGGGGGTTAGTTTATCAGTCCCAAGAAAAATGTCAGAAGGAGATTAAAAACTGCTCAACCAATAGTTGAAAGCCAGGTGGTAAGGAGGGTGACATCTGGTCACATCACAGCATTCCCAGGGAAGCTAAGGCTGCTAAGCTCTTCACCTCAATTATTTCATCAGCTTTGAGAAAAGCCACATGATGACCTGCAGACCCTACACCAATGACCAGCTACTTCCCCCTCAGAGCTCAGCTCTTCCATGATCATGTCCTCAACACACACACAAGAGCTGGTGATTTTTGTTTTGTTTTGTTTTGATGTACCTACTAGTCTAGCAGAGCTGTTCCCTTCAAAAATGAGTTTACCTGTCTATATGAATTAAAACCACCTACTTAGTATATAATTCTATAGAAACATACATTTCTATAGTAAAATTACAAATATTGATAACTGCACTAACATACATTAATATATTAAAATGAACATCCTGAGTCTCCCTAATAGAATATTTGAACTTAGATTATTTTTAAATTACATCTAAACCCATTTATATGCCCAGAGCATCAATAAAATAAATGAAGCAATATCCAGCCCATTAAGTGAGGGGAAATGTCATAACCATGTACCATAACCCATTACTGAACAACGTTATAATGGTCGGTTTATTAATCAACCCAAGGTTTTAAAGACCAACACAGAATGCTGACTGGCATTCTTCTTCCACCGAAATCTTGACAAGCTTTTACTCACCTCGAGATTTTCCCCATCGGAAACTTCCTTTGCTTTAGATGCAGGAGGAGGGGAGGCCACGGGAGGAAGAGGGTTGGTTATAATTTGGGAGCTGAAAACATAACAGGAGACATAACCAAGATGTAAAATCCTGTGTAGACATTTTTATTCTGCAAGCAAGGAGCTATTGTCATCCTGATTGTTGTTGTTGCTGTTGCTTGTTCTGTTTGTTTTTCAATGTGTATGTAATAAACCCTGGCTGTCCTGGACTTGCTTTGTTGACCAGGATGGCCTCAAACTCAGAGATACGCTCCTGCCTCTGCTTCCTGGGCACTGGGATTAAAGGTGTGCGCCCCCACACCAGGCTGTTATCCTGATTTTTGAGATGAGAAAGCAGAGCTATGTACACGAATATGTAACCCAGGAAGAAGAAAGACCTTAGACAGAATCTCAGGTCTTCTAAGTAGGCATCGAGCAGGAGACTAAACTCTAGTAATCTATGCATACATAAACATACATGTGATACAATAGGAAGGGAAAAGAGGCTAACATGAAAATGGAGAAATTGTTACATTATAAATAATCTTCCCTGGAAGGCCATACCTATCTATGTCTCCAGAACTGACTCCAGAATTTGACAGACTTTCTGATGCTGAAGTTTGACTATCTTTCTTGGTAGGTTCCAAACCATTCTTTATGTCATCAAAGTTTTCATATTTCAGAGCCTGGACCAGCTGCAGTAAGTACATCAGCAAATCCTACAAATAAACAAATGAAAAGAAGCGGGCATTAGAAAATCCAAAGCACACTGAGTAGAGCCACACTTCTCTCCGGCAGACAGGGACACGAGACTTGCACGTCTTCCATTTGTTGCCTTTGGCACGGCATGAAGCCGCTGAGCTGCTGGGTGCATCCTTGTGTCCTTATTTATAAAAAGACCGGCGCAGCAAAGGCTGCAGAAACAGTCACAATCATAAAATAAGTTAAGTCAAAAAAAAAGGAGTGGCAAGTGTGCAGGCCACAGTAAGTGGCCAATGGTGGTTTCTGTTACATAGAGTTGTCTGAACAACAGAACAGGAGAGTGGAGAAGGTAGGAGAGAGGTTGAGATGGTTCCTACAGAAAGAACTAAGGGGTTAAAGAAGGGCCTTGTTAACAGGAGACCATCAAATGCACCCCATGTCTAAGACTGCTGGGGAATAATACACTTCACATTTTCAAAAGAATTTCCATCTCAGGACACTCTTTTTGAAACAACTTTTGTTCTTCTTTTCCTTAAAAACCCTCAAAACCTCAAAAGCTCTAGAACCCGAGTCCTTCTCCTCCTCCTCCCCCTATTCTTTGAGATATCCACAGATCCCTCTAAATCCCCCGGCTCCCACCACCACAGCCCTCTAATAACCTCACATCCTTCTTTTCACCAGGCACAGAAGAGGCTGAGCAGTTGCTAACCCTCCAGTTAAGGAAAGGGCTTGAAACACCAGTGTCTAGGCTGAGTCCCTCTTCTGCTTTCTGGAAGTCAGCAGGAGCCTGGAGCTAAACACAACAAGAAGTTGCTCCTCACCTGAATGTTCTCTAATGTGAGACGTTTTCCAGTGATGGACAAGACTCAGCCAATAAGGCATGAGAACTGCTTCTCGCTGAATTGCCCAGGAGAGGGGAAGTGGGAAACCGCATCCCTCCTTTAAGTCACATATCCCCATCGGCGTGCTGGACACTTGGCAGTGTGCACTCCGACAACACAGTTTTTCATTTGTATGGGAATAAATTAAAGCTAATACGAAGTAAGTCACCTGCTTCCTCATTGTGCTGGAAATAAAAAAGTCCCCAAGCATGGAAGACATAAACTTTGAAGTAAGACAAAGCAAAAGCAGGGTGTTAAAAAACAAAACAAAGCAAACAAACAAACAAACAAACAGATTTCTACCCAAGTTGATGCAATAGAAATTTCCCTAGAGCCAAGGGTGGTGTAGTGAGCGCCACCTTCCCCAATGTTGACTCCATGCTTTGGAAAGCAAGGCTGTGTCAGAGACAGTGTTCCTGTGCTTGCAGACAAGAGTCACTGTCCTCGCATGTACAATTCTTGCTTTACACACTCTGCTGTGTCCCTGCCGGTACTCATGCTGTGCCCTCTGTAGAACACAAACAGCTTTGCCTCAGTGTGCCCCAAACACATTCCTCACTCAATTCTCATGCAGGACTTCCAGGCCTGAACCTTGTAAGAGTAAGAATCAACACTCTACACATTCCTAAATAGAACCCTTAAAAAGCCAAATTCATACAGGTAATCCGAGATTTACAGTACAATTACATGGTGGGGGTGGGGGGAGGGGAAGGCCACACAGATTAACATGATAGGAATAAGAGCCAAAAGGTGATCGATCCATCAAGAGGCTTTCTTGATTGACACTCTCACACTCAGACTCTCACACTCAGAACACAAGCACACGCAAAAAGAACTATTCTGAACTTAGCAAGAATTAAATAAAATGACCATTAAGCACACATCAGATGGCAAGATACTAAAGGCATTCTCATAAAAGCGAAAGCAAGGCAGAGCTGGGACATTATCTGTGCTTGGCTGCAATGAGAGGAGAGCAATCCAGACTTGAAAAACAGGCACAGCTTTTCTGGTACCACCTTACACGTAGGAGATGTGAGAGCCCAAGAAGTATGTATAAGAGCCAGAAAGAGACACAGTGAAGAGACAAAAAGACAAACAGGCATTTTACCTAATGGATAATAAGAGAAATGCACGAATACTTTGTAATAATAATGACACAACTGTCAGATATAATTTAATCTAAAAACAACATAGAACTTTATAAAAGACCTGAGTATAAAATCACAGTACCAGGCAAAAAGGCTCAACGTCATAAAGCGGTTGTCTCTTATGTTGACTTAAGTTTAAGATTCTTTTGAAGGTTTCATAAAACGAGTTACTCTCAACATTGTGGAAAAAATTAACGTCCAAAAGTTAGACCAGCCTGTCCAAAGGGGCAGTTTTAGTTACCAGTTGCCAATGGTTTCATTATTCATATCAATGTGAGGAAGTGTCCAGAACACCAAACAATAGCATGAAGACTGTGTCCACATAGAGGATAATGCTATGCCTAAACTTCCATGGCAATGGAAGCTCCGGGCTCAGGACTTCACCCAAGGATTCTCTTAAATGCCCTTTCTAATTAACCAGCAATAGACAGTAGTGTGTTCTTCAGTTCTGTAAGTCATGCGAGTTATGCATCCTAAGACACTGAACACGGAAAACCCAACTCATAGCCAGCAGGTAAGAGAAAAGCACACCAATTGGTCATCCAATACTACATGGGCAGGCCTGAAAACATACATACAAAAATATAACATTATACAGATGCAAAAATATAACATTATACAGACGGAGCATGTGTATATGTATACACACACACACACATGCACACACACACACATGCACACATACACACACACACATGCACACATACACACACACACACACACACACACACACACACACGCACATGCATGTAACAACAATTAATGAAAAATGAGACCACGGATTTGAAAGAGAGCACGGAGGTATGAACGGGTGTCAGTAACCCACCAGGGAGACTGTGATGGAGACTAGTGTTGTAGATGATGGCTGAAAACAAGTGAATTCTATCAAACCATTTGAGATATATTTAATTTTAACAAAATATGTACATATTTCAATCATAATGTTTCATGTGCTTCTGAAAAATTCATGGCATTTCTAATTAAAAATGACCTTTAGGGTGTCATTAATAACAGCTGTCCCACTAGCTCAGCAGCAATTTACAGTCAGGTTTCACACTGTGTTTTATGTCCCATTGGGCTGGCATAAACTAGTAAGTCACCTTTAAGAACACACTCACTCTAAAAAACAAGAACACTTGCCACATTAGTCCACCTCACTAGGAATGACTAAGGCAAAGTCTAACAATGCCTGTGTCAACTGCATGCCTCCTCAGCTGCGCGGGGTGCATACAGACACTCACATGAAGGTTACAGTTGCTATGGGTACCCAGAGGATGCAAGACCACCTTGGGACATTTTACACATGTGCACAACTGCCAGCAGCTGAAGGTGAAGGCAGGGGGTTGGAAGAGAGTTATGGCCATGCACCTCTGTGCTACAAAGGCTTACAGGCTCTGCAGGGCTATGATGAATGTGGCCTCTTGTACACTGAGTTGGAATGGATCTGAACTACTCCCTAGCTGTGTTGCATTAAAGCATTTTTCATTAGAAGCCTTTTCTCCAGACAGAGGACTAGCAGCTCTGGTGCCAGTGGAAGGCCATCATGTAACAAACTAGAGGGTAGCTCTCCTCTCACAGCAGCTCTTGCAGAAAGACTTTCAATGCTTCTGGAGCCCTAACTAGTCTAGCTGCATGGATCAATAGTTCCTGTGGGCCAGGACCCTTTGGGAATTCAATGGTCTTTTCACAGGGGTTGCATATCAGATATCCTACATATCAGGTATTTACATTACAATTCTTAACAACACATTACAATCATGAAGTAGCAACAAAAGTATTTTTATGGGCGGGTCCCCACAACCTGAGGAACCACAGCATTAGGAAGATTGGGAACCACTGGCCTATATGCTCCCTCTTGTATCTCTCTCCCAGCGCACACATGTAAGAGCCTGTGACCAGTGATTAGTCTTAGACTAGATTTTTTTGTTTTGTTTTGTTTTTGTTTTTTTCGAGACAGAGTTTCTCTATAACCCTGGCTGTCCTGGAACTCACTTTGTAGACCAGGCTAGCCTCGAACTCAGAAATCCGCCTGCCTCTGCCTCTGCCTCCGGAGTGCTGGGTTTAAGGCGTGTGCCACCACGCCAGGCTTAGACTAGATTCTTTAAATGCATCACAGAACAGTCACCAGGGGTACTGAACAGTCATGTACCTCATCATCGGCCTGCCTCAGGCGGGCCACAGCGTAGCGCCTCACGGTGGGGTTGGTGTAATGAGAGGAGAGCAGCTCCAGGGAGTCCTCTACATCCATTGGCTTCCACTTTCCCAGAAGTTCCAGGGCCTGCTTGGCCTCCTGGGGCAGGTCCCAATTAACACACTTCAAGAACTTCGTCAGAGCCTGGAGTCAGAAAAGAGTTAAATAGACAGTTAGGAACTATATCTGATTGCCGGGTCAAAGAGCTCTGGTACAGGCAGAGGTCTACTTGGCCTTGACAGAAGAATCCAGGTCCTTGAGTAGCAGTGCAGGACAAAAAACAACACAAAACAAACAAACCCAAACAAACAAAACCCCTTCCCTGTAACTATATTTTCCAGGATAAAAAAATTGCAGGACACAATAATTTTTTTTAATCTGTTTTTCTGGCTTTAAAATATTGGAGACCTCAAGACAGTAATGGGCTGGGCGAGGTAAATCCCAAGAACATTAACGTGCCTTGGAAACAGTCTTAGCTTTGCAATACCAACAGTGTGTCAAAAGAAACCACAACAAGCTATGGTGAAATCTCCCAACTGGCCTCACTGGTACCTAATCAGGGTCAGTTCCTTAGCTTTAATACACACTCTCAGAGAGATCAAAGACACCAGGATGCCTCTCTAAGAAGCAACTCCTTAAAGAGACATGCAGTTAAAACAAAACAAAAACAACAACAAAAAGAGTATCAAAGCACTCAAAAACCAAACAGCAAGAGAGGTAGGTACAGAGCCAGCCACAAGCAATCTGTGTAACAGACAGCAGGATTTTTCTAGAGGCTTACTTCTCTGGCAATTCCATGTCCTCAAGTTTGGACATGGCTGCCTGGCAGAGGTCAAGTCCTGACAGCACAAACAATACACAACTCACTTCAGAAAGGCACACTCCTGTTTTCCTCACACTAAACCCTGAAAGCCAGGTCTCCTGGCAGCACCCCAGGCAAAATGGAAAGCTCTTTTCATTCTGTCACAAATCTGTCATCTACAGACTCGCTCTTAAAGAAAGATAGCTCTACTCCTTTCAAACTAACTTTCAATAAAACTCCACAGTCAATTCCTCCAGAAGTGCAGATTCCACAAGCCCGAGGCACTTAGGATGGGAGGTGAAGACCAAAGGATCTCTGTGGCTCCATGGCCAGCCAGTCCAGCCAATGGGATACTTCATGCTCACTGAAAGACCCTGGCTCGAAAAATAAGGTAGAGAGCAATCAAGGAAGACACCTGGGTGTGACCTTTGGCCTGTACATGCATGCACACTCAACCCCTGCCCACAATACACAGCAATGGACCTATACATATATGTGCATACATACATGTACATGTATTTATGAGAATGAACAAAATCTAAATGGAAATCTAAATAATGGAGGAGACAATGCTCAACTAGACAGCTTTCATAACCAAGTGAAACTTTGGGCGCCAAGAACAGGTTACATCTAGTAGAGTCAAAAGGGACCCAAGGAAAACACTGAACAGCCCAGGCACTTGCCAGAGCTTGGTTGAAGATTAAGGCCCTACTGCTGAAGACAACACTCACTGGACATGGGAAAAATCAACTGGTACCTAACTGGAGACTTCAACCCTCCCGACTAGGTTCATGGTACTGGGAGGTGCATCACATGCTACCAGGGGAGAAAGATACAACACCAACCCAGCTACCAACCCTGTGATCTACACTGCTGACCTGCCTGCATGATACCCTGGTGCAATAGTGACAGGCCTGGGGAGTAACCAACACAATCTCTTTGGATTTTAGCTCACTCCATAGGATAAAACCCATGCCTGACACTGCTTGGGTCAGCAAGAACGCGAAACTACACAGGTCATGGGCCTAGGGGAAAACCAAAGTGATTCCTAATGACAATCTGTTATACCCAGAGAGCAGTGTCTCTCAGTCAATAGCAGTCATCATCATCTTCACATGGAGAATGTGAAGAAAGTGAGAAGACTCAGTCCTATATGTGGGTGTCTTCATCAAAGCCCTCCCTTTGGGGCTCAGGGAACAATATGGAAGCGGAGGAAGAAACACTGTAAGAGCCAGAGGGGATGGATAACACCAAGGAAATGCAATGAAAATTCTAAGTATCATTTCCTAATAACTAACGCCCACTAAATTGTTTCTAGAGCCTTCCTGAGATTAGAAATGAGAAGTTCTCTGAGAGCCGAAAGCCCGGCAAGCCCATCCCTATGCGAGACACAGACTGAAAGAAGGCTTGTGCATCAGTGATGGCTGCCATCAGCACAGGACACACGGGCTGCTATGTGATGATTACTCCTGCCACTTCAAGGCCAATTTACATTGGTTTGCTCAAGAGCCCTTCTTGCACATTAAAAATACTATTTACTCCCTGCCAGTTACTTACGATCCTTCTGGTCTGAGAACTGCGGCTTCATCAGCATCTCTGAAGACAAGATACTGTCTTCAGGACACCTGCCACTCAGTTTATATCATCGGCAAACATTTAGAAGGGACTGAATTCAGTGGGAAGTGACTACTGAGATCAACGATTTACCTTACAAGCCTTTCCAACTAAGGAAGGTCTCTGTAAGGCTGCCCTGGACTTTGACGCTGTGCATCTTCACATTACAGTCTCCATCTTCCCATGCAGATTACATGACCGCAGCATGCAAGCCATGATTTGTAACCACACGACTCTTCAGTTAGCACAGCAAGGTTGTTAACTAATTCATGCTCTGGAGGAAAAGCAAGCTCTCAAAAGCTGGAGTAACATAAAATCCCACTTCCCCTTTCATAGGTATAAAGGGTAACCGCTAAGACACATCCACAAAAGGTTTCCCAAACCATCAATAAATGAGACAGAGCAAAAGCTGAAGAGCTCAAGATGGTCCCTAACTTCATTTTCACTTCTACCTTAGAAAACTCAACTAAATCAAGAGCCAGCACAGCATGAGACTGCAGCACACGGGTTCACTCTCCAGCATGAGATGGCAGTTGCATGACGCAAACTTTTCCTATCCTAATGCATCTCTGCTCAGCCTCCAGTGGACTCAGAAACCCTGCTGCACATCCTCTATGCTCTCTAGATCTTCACTGACCCCTCCCCTTCTGGAGCTTGAACACCAGCATCTCGAGAAGGAGCATGTATACTTCCGTGGCTCTGTAATGCACCTGATCTGTGTGACAGGGATGTACAATGTGCATAGTGGGTTTGCTGTGGATTTAAAGGTCCCTAGCATTCATCAGCTGTTTAAGAAGTCATGTGGTGGGCTGGTGAGATGGCTCAGTGGGTAAGAGCACCCGACTGCTCTTCCGAAGGTCCGGAGTTCAAATCCCAGCAACCACATGGTGGCTCACAACCATCTGTAACAAAATCTGACTCCGTCTTCTGGAGTGTCTGAAGACAGCGACAGTGTACTTACATATAATAAATAAATAAATAAAATCTTAAAAAAAAAAGAAAAGAAGTCATGTGGTGCACATACATCCATGCAGGTCAAATGGTCATATACATAAAGTAAAATAAATGAATCTATTTTTTAAGTAGATCTTTAGCCCTCGCTCTAAGATAGAATACTTCAAGAATATCAAGATATATACATTTCATTACCAAGGAATCATCCCATATCAAGTACAGGAAACTCGAGCTTTAATCCATCATGACTGGCCTGCAGTTACCAAGCTGCACAGTGGTAGCAGTGTAGGCACAAGAACAAGTCTTCACACTAGAGGCTCGACCTGGCAATTCATCACACTTCTCCCTCCAGTTTCCTTACCAAAGGTCCAGTTCTCATCTCACCCCCACCCTGCTAACCAGCTGCCTGTCACTCTACGAATTCAGTTTCCACATTACGTATCACACTATTTCTTCTATCCCCACGGTCTGAAGAATTCACAAGCTTTGTAGTCAGTATGACTGCATTCCTAATCACTCAGGAACAAAGAGGCGAAGAGGGTAAGAATGAAAGGACTCAGGCTCACTCTGCACGTGCTACGGAACAGGTGCTGTGCCGTCTCATCCAGAATGCCAAGCTGTCTCCACTAGAACAAGAAGAAATGAAATACGCTACTCTATCCTATGCAACGGATACAAACTGCACAGGTAGAAACTGAAAAAAATCTGCCTTCAAAATTCATTCAGACATTTTCTAGGAGTTAACACACAGGAATATGTGTCTCTGTGTATACACCTTTTCCTGTGTAGCCAGTATATTGCTGTGTAGCAAGACTGCTTGACCATAGCTGCATGTTTAGTGTAATTTTACTTTCCTTTTGATCATTAGAAAAAAAGAATATAAGTAAATTTGATACATAAAGTATTCAAAAAACTCACTTTTTCTTGATTAGTAAGATAATATCTAAATTTCCAAACAAGATCTTGTTCTTCATATGTGAGTTGCTTGGTTGGTGGGTAACTCACAATAATCTAAAACAAAAGAAAAAGAATTATATTTGTCAAACATACACTTACTACATATTTCCATTTCATATAATATGTCATTTGCTTAATATTTCTATAACATAATTATTACACAAGGTGGAGGGAGGCACACAGAGGCAATTAAGGCAAAATATATGCTGAGCATCAATTTACAAAGCAACTCATTAGGACATTGAAGGAACAATGAGACGGCCATGCTCTATATAAGCATATGATTTCAGAGTTGATTTAATTCAACTAGACAGGAAGGAAGCCAAAGTGGCAATGTCCTTCACCACAAAATCACGAGAAACAAAATGAGTCCCCCTCTTGTCAAATCAGCATGCAACTCTTAGTGTTTACATGCCGGCCTTCATAGCTCATTTCTAAGAACACTAAACTGTGAAAATACTTACAATTTTCTAGTTATGTTTCCACACAGACAGAATTACTAAAAGTCCCAAAATGATTTAATAACCAATCCAAACCATTCTGTAGATAGCATGAAACTTGAAACCATGAAGTTACGGAATTCAGCAAACTTTGAAATGCTATAAAGTACTGGCTGTAATAAAATGTCCACCTAGCTGTTCTTATCCAGTCTGTATGTTCTCTTACATTTAGCTGATCTCTTGTGGTAGCGTTGGGTTTGAGATCGTGGTCAGATGGCCCGCTTCTTAAGCTCCGAGCAAGCTTGTGGTGTTTGCTCTCCACTAAATTCTCCTTTAAATTGTTTACATATACAGAGAATTGTTTAGATATACAAAAGAGAAGCTTCAGTAGTCACAAACAGCAAAGTCTTTCCTTTAAGCCATGGTTAAGATGTCTGATGTTTGACTCACTCTGGTGCCACTGCAGTCCCTAGGACCCACTACAAGGCTGTGAAACTACATGAGTCAGGTTCCAGTAGTGGAACATGCATGTGACACCCGGCTTCCTCGGGCTCCCCCCACCCAAATCCTTAAGGATCACCACTTTCACACCAGACAAAACCTCCCAGTCACTCCTGCATTAGGCAGACCTCACTCTTCAGATGCCAGTGTTCCTTACAAGCATCCATTAAAACCAATCCCCAATAGCTGAAGAGCACTTATTACAAGTGAACATGTCTGGGTTTGTCAGGTATGTGTATTACAAGTTTAAAATATATTACATGGGTCTGTGTCTACTCTACAGATCATTGTTCTTAAAAACTGTGTAAAGCAGCTTACCATAGACATTTGAGGATCAGGAACTTTCACTAACTCAAAACTGGTTAAAATTGGAGATGATTCGTCACCATCCTAGAATAGTGCAGGGTTTAAAAGATAAAAAAGGAAGACATTTAACCAAATGGTAAGTGGATATAATATTATAAAATGCTAATATATTTACATTCAACTTTAAAAACATCATTGTTTTGTTCATAAATTCTTATCCTCTTTCAATTCCACATTTTTAAATTTCTATTACTAATAAATTTTTTGGAAAATAAGTAGAAAAAATTTTATTATAGTTGTAAAGATATGAAATCTGGAAACAGTTTGTTTTTTATTGTTTGTGGCTACAATTGTTAAATCTTGGTTTATTATGACAATGGGTAAGAAAACAGTCCAATCTTAACCTAAATCAGTCCGGCTGTCACCCACTCAAGTGTGGGTCACATTTCTGGCCAGTGAGAGATTGCAACAACAGGGCAACTCAGGGGACAAAACAAGCCTTCACACGGACAAGAGCATAGCACCAATTCTTGACATATGTTAAGAATTAAAGCTGCCTTACCTTGTTAGCACATCATTCCTGAAGAATGAATGACCTCTGTTTTTAATCCAACTCAGTATAATACATGTCTCTGCAAAATTACTGCAATAGGCTAATTATGATTGGCACTCATCCCTTGTGACTGTGTACCTAGCACTGCTATCGGAGTTCTGCTGTCCTCAGAGCTTAGTGCATTCTCAATTGTAGATATTCAACAAAATCAGAAGCAACTGAAAAGGCACTACCGTAATTGAGTCTTACGGGAAACAGCAGAGCCCCAGAGCTGCTGTCTAACTGGCCTGCTCTCGGTCACAACCAGAAAACACATTCATCAGCCCAACTGTGGCAGCTAATCTTCACTAAGGCTGTCTGTCACAGAAGACAGGTGACGACAAAGTCTGTTTCCACTAGACTGTGCTGCACTGGCCCAGCAAGCCTTATGCTAAAGGAACTAAGAATGGTGAGCAGGCAGGCATGAATTCATGAGCAGCTACCTAGGAGTAACCTTTCAAAGGTTTAAAAAATTATTCCAATTTCTACTCTGTTATTATTTCCTCTATTGCAATGCTGCCTTTCAAAAGGTCCCTCACAATGTTTAAAAGTACTGCCCACTTTGAAGTTTCTTCACATAGAAGCCCCATACGAGCAGCAGTGTGGATTTAATAAACACGCACAGCACAAAACAGGAAGTAATTTTAAGATATTGGTGAAAAGCTTGCTCAATAACCTTTTCCTTTTGTTAACTTAAGTTAACTTATTCTAACTTCGCACTAAAGCGAAAACAGACGACAGGGAGAAGAAGTAAGAACATCAACTGAGAAGGATCACACAGTAATAAATAGCAGGGTAAATCCAAACCCTCTCTTGTGAAAACCTTTCTGCTAGGCAGCCTCTGCAAAGGGTACAGGTATGAGGTAGCCTCTGCAAAGGGTACAGGCATGAGGCAGCCTCTGCAAAGGGTACAGGTATGAGGTAGCCTCTGCAAAGGGTACAGGCATGAGGTAGCCTCTGCAAAGGGTACAGGCATGAGGCAGCCTCTGCAAAGGGTACAGGCATGAGGCAGCCTCTGCAAAGGGTACAGGCATGAGGCAGCCTCTGCAAAGGGTACAGGCATGAGGCAGCCTCTGCAAAGGGTACAGACATGAGGCAGCCTCTGCAAAGGGTACAGGCATGAGGCAGCCTCTGCAAAGGGTACAGGCATGAAGCCACTGGAGGCGGCGTCAACAAGTGACACTAATATGCAAATATAATTTAATAAGCTACTTCTAATGAACAAGTGACCTATATACAAACTTACTGTATGCTACAAGTGTTCATCTCTAGTGTCACATACACAAACTCTGTTCTCATTTGAAATGATTTAAACACTATTTCCATAATATTGAAAGAAACTCTACTTAGGCGGTTTCAAACGAGCATATTTTTACCTATATAATTATTCTGCAGCACTAAAGGAAACCTTTTCAACCTGAATTTAAAGCAAAGAACTTGAAAGAGCTACATTCAGAACACTGAGCTATTCTTCCCATAACGAGAAAACACAAACAATACACAACTGTTCCTTCAGTACAGTAAAAACACTGTCTCAAATTTTTGAATAAATTATATACAAGCATATCAATGAAGGTTTTCATAAGCAAAGATACACACAGTTTCAACATGTTGTGTACATGTTAAATAACAGACACCTGAACTCTCAAAGTCTTGCCAAGGAAACATTAATTATAATTTCCTATTTATTGTGCAAATGGATAACTGTAAATAATGCTATTACTTGGTGTCATACTCACAGGTCTGCAGAAGAATTTTAATCAGAAAATCTTAATCACTTGCATACTTATTGAATTTGTGGCCCAGACCTACATGACCCGACTGGGCTGCAGCTCTGTGGTATGGCTGTGTACGCAGAAGCAGCTGCGGCTGAAAGCCTTTGGTTGGTTGTTCTTCTGCAACCAAAGCATGTGTCTAAGCAGGAAGGGCAGTCATTGGTGGCCAGCCCTTGGCAGCAGAAAGCACAGAGTCGTAAGGAGAATACCTTTTCATAGTAAACAATGCCATACTCCTTGTCATCGCACTTGACACAGCG
Source organism: Mus musculus (assembly GCF_000001635.26). Taxonomy (NCBI): domain Eukaryota; kingdom Metazoa; phylum Chordata; class Mammalia; order Rodentia; family Muridae; genus Mus; species Mus musculus. Next base: position 30,290,515 of record NC_000084.6, on the reverse strand, counting down.
AAACTCAACCATCAAGTACATGAAATTAGAGCTTCGTTTCTCACTCTAAAAAAGAAAAAGAGAGAGAGCAATAAATGACGACTTTCAAACTTTCTTAAATAAGGGTCTTCATCACAACTCAGCAATACAGGAATCAATGACTACTACTTAAAATATAACTTATGTTATTATCCACATGCAATAGCCATAGAGCATCACTGTTTCATCTAGAAGGGGATGTTACTCCATCTCCAGACTCAATAAGACATTTGGCTTACTCAGCACCTTAGAGTTTATGATTTTAAAACTTGAAAGTGTTTTATTTTATTTTATTTCAAAAATAAAGATGCCAGTTTGTACGTGTAACAACTTTCAGTACTTTCACTTTTAAACTACACTAATTAACTCACTTCAGGAATTATGATGTATATAGGAAAGTAATCTTATTTTTTTTTAAGTCTGTAATCAAAAGTAAGAGGCTTAAGTAATTTTTATAAAATGTTCACAATTTCTGACTGCTCCTAAGATAACTCGTCATTAGCAGCTTTTATCAGGACCCCTTCTTCTAGCTTCTGCTGTTACTGCACGTACACGGTGCACAACGCCAAGGGCACTTAAAGTGTGCAGCCCCATACAGTACTGTCTACTGTCCCCATACAGTACTGTCTACTGTCCCCATGCAGTACTGTCTACTGTCTAGTGACAAGCAGAGAGGAAGGGCAACACAGCCAAGGTGGGAAAGCACGCCCAACGCTACATCTCTACACACGAAGCACTGACCTGGAAGAAAACAGATGGGTTTTGAATAAACTATTTTTCTAATGGAACTATTATTAAAAGTGCAAAAGCTAACTCTTCTAGTGGTCTGTGTTGTAAACATGTGAATACATTTAGAAAGGATCTCAACTGTACAATCAATATAGGTGTTACCGACGACAAGATTCATTTAAGACAAGAATATGGGGCTGTCACACTCAGTCTCCATTGTCTTTCTCCCCACTCCCTCCTCTTCTCCCTTGCTAAGAACCTGTGGAGGTTTAAGTCATGTGATTTGTACACCACAGTGGTCATTATCAGCTAGACAGTGATATTCTCCTCTCGGAATCTGATTCATAAAGTGGTTTCCCCTCTCTAGACACAAATTCTTCCATCAAACCTATGGTATTCTTAAAACAAACCTACAAAGTAAGTCAGCTTTAACAAATACAACTTTTTAAAACTCATTGAAGTCATCTTTTAATTAAATATTTACAATGGCTCAATACACAAGATCGAGAAAAGGTAAACTATGTATAATGGAGTCCTTACTGGGGCTTCAACACCCAGGGAGTAGTAAATGAAGTGCTGAAACAGAGGTGTGGACTGGACAGTGCACTTCTGAAGATGGCACGTGGTGACCTCAGAGAGGAGACAGTACTGCTAATGGAGACTCAACAAGCAGTCAAAGGAACCTAACCAACACGGCAACACACGTGAGGCGCCGGGTCGTCACATATGATAGGTAGGTAGCCCTGCTAATGGTTCAGATGACATTAACACTCTAAAAGGCCAGGTTTATTACTTATTAATATAAAACTCACAGTACCTAAAGGAAGCCATATCTGGCCGAGAACTGACAATAAAAAATTATTTTTAAAGAAAGAATGTTAGCTTAGTCACCGTCAGAATTTTTCCTGATGTGAGGAAGGAAGCAACTCACCTCATTTATCATTTCTATCTCTCTAAATGTTAATCTGTCCAGCCAATCCACTTTCACCATGTGTCCTTGCCGATGAGCCTTGGTGAGCTGTAGGAAAGTGCAACAGGGTTAATCTCAGCACAGATCCAACCAAGGAGGAAGGAAGATGGCCATCCCCATCGCTCCTCCCTGACGTGAAAGTCAAGCGTCTGTAACACTACGCAATCCCAAGCATTTCAGGCCACAAAGGGAGACGGCCCCATCGGCCTCAGAGGATGGGTCGCAGTACACGGGGCATTAAGAATAATTCTGACACTGCTTACGACAATATAATATACATTAAAACAAGTGAATTTTATGCTTTTATTTGGAGCCTACTCTCAAGATATCTAATCAAGTATATACAAATACTTCAAATTCTAAAATGAGCCAAGATTCAGAACACTTTTGGGTTTTAAAGATCTAAGCTAAAAGATGCTGAGTCTATATACCAACTCTGCATAAGTCCTTCTACATATCCAATTCTTCATATTAAGTGTTCCTACACACTAGATTACACACATGAAGAATCCTACACATTGAAGTCTACATATAAATCTTCATACTTAGGACATTAGACTCAACATATGAAAGATTCCTACATTTCAGATTCCCACATAGAAAGCACTATTACATACCAAAACCGCATACTATATCAGAATAAGAAACGAAGCAAGAGACAAACCTTGTCTTAAAAATGAAAATCATTAAAAAAGAAAAAAAAGTTTTAAAATCAAGCCTGTAGTCTTGCCAAGCGCAGAGTGAAGTCCTCCCCGCATGTTATTTGCATGTTTTACAGTTCTTATGTTTTGACTATCATTAGTGAAATTATAGTGAGTAGATCCTTTCGGGAATAATACATCATCTTTTCTTCCCACTTTTAATGTAACATTCTGAAAAAATTACTTAGGCAAAGGTAATTCCTGGGGACCAATAAATCTCCCCTTTAAGGCTTATGTACACGCACATGCATGTGTGCCTTATTTTAGGAGACAATGATAAACGATTTAAATTTCTAAAATTGCTGATGTTTGAGCCCACTGGGGTCTTACACACTAATCTTGGCCTAGTTTCAGAAATTATATCATACTGGATTTTCCAATTCACAGAGAAATCACAGTAAGCTGCAAGGGCCTCAGGTTAGAATTCGCTTTGTTCCTGACAGTGTATATTTTAAACATCAGCGTGACTTACTGATCAAAACCCTTTTTTAATAAATTCATAAAATGGAGCACAACTGGACATCAAAATCTTCTATCCTTGGCAACATCATACCCGTGAGTCCTCCGTATTTCAGAAATCAAAAGTGTTAACCTTATGCAAAACATTTGAGGTTCTGGGGCTAGAAAGATAGCTCAGTGGTTAGGAACATCCGCAGTAACTGCAGAGGATCATGGTTCCGTTCCCAAAACCCACAGAGTAACTCTCATCCATTACTCCAGGTCCAAGGAACTCAATGCCCTCCTCTGCTTTCTGTGAACAGCAGGGCTACATGTGGTTTATTTCTATGTATGCAGGCAAAACACTCATCCATATATAACAAAACCTTCTAAAAAGAGTTTGAGATCAACTGTAATACAAAAGTACTATTGAAGAAATAACCAACTTGCTTTTGCATAGCAAACAGCACTGTTTTCCCTCATGGTAATCACTAACGTGAAAATAGATAGCGATATTAGTAACTGCTATTCATGCTTATAGCTGTGCCAGTCATAACAGCTAAGAAACAGATCTGGTCTAACATCTATCAAGGATGAACACATAAAGAAAATAAGATATGCATATATCACACAGGAATTCTTTTTCAGCTGTAAAGAGTAAAATCTCACCATCAAGAAAAGGATGGAAGTGGGTGGAGATCATTATCCTACAGATCTGGATAAACGCTGAGCATCTCGTCACATGATGATTCTAGGTGTGTGTGAGTGTGTGTGTGTGTGTGTGTGTGTGTGTGTATGTGAGAGAGAGAGAGAGAGAGAGAGAGAGAGAGAGAGAGAGAGAGACAGAGAGAGAGAGAGACAGAGAGAGAGAGACAGAGAGAGAGAGACAGACCAAAGACCAAGCAGTGTGACTTACAGGAGAGTGTCACATTGCAAGCTAGAGAGCTGGTTCTCACACTGACAAATGCTTTTTGAACTCTTGTCACTTTTGAGCCCATGCTGGTAAAAAATATTATCTTCTCTTTGTGCCCTAATATGCAAGTAGATGCAAAACATGAAAGGTGCTATCATTCTATCTAGTTGCTAAGACTGATAAATGTGTCTTTTAGTATTTTCTCCTGTAAAAGCTGGTGTGGAGTGATATGAGGGAGGCTCCACCCCTCTCCACCTGCCTGTCACTCACTCTGTGTCATCACACTGTCACTGTGCTCTTTGGGCCCCTCTAATTTCTATTGTTTACCAAACATTAGTTCTGTGTTTATGCCCAACAGTTGGTCCGTGCAATGACTTGCTATGAGGAAAGAACTGGTAATGGTGAGTTGTATCTTGACGTGGATGCTGACGTGAGGTTTCCTTCTTCTCCATTACGCGCTGGGAACTTTCTGCAGCCTCTGTACCAGCTGAATTTCTGTCGTGGCTAATACATGTCACTCCCTACACATGCTAGGCCTTTTTTCCTCTCTCTTAGCTGCATACCAAATATGACCTTTCTCAATCTTTTCAACAGCTATTACTGAAGCGATACTAAATGTGGTAAAGCCACCACAAAAGCTGAGTGTAAATTACCTTTCAGACCTCAACTGTGGGAGCCATTCAGTAAGTACTGGAACACATACACTCCAAACGCTGCAAACAGAAACAGTGGGCATGGCTGCATGTGTCACCAGAGAGATGTAATGATGAGTTCCAACGTGAATGGAAAATCAAGAGCTATCTGCATATGTTATGATGACTACTTAATAGCTGCCGAGATTACATCTTGATATTTGAAGAAATTCTAGATATTTCTCAGCTTAGTTACAGAAGTTCTGCAGAATTCAATAGTTACCACTGCAAACAGCTTCCAGGCATTTACCCAATTTCCCTATCAGATAAAGTATGCCCTATCAGAGGCTGACGCCATTCACTTCATTATTTCCCATGGTCTTGAGAGACACATGGTCAGATCTGGAGCAACCAGGATGGCTTCAGTGAAAGCTGCATATCATGGTGGGAATGGTGGATGTGTATAAATTCTGAAAGCCTTGAAGAATTACAGCAATTGCCTTAGTTACTTTTCTATGCTATGCTAAAATACAATGACCAAGGCAACTTATACAGGAAAGCTTTTAATCTGGGCTTACAGTTTCAGAGAGTAAGATGGCAGAGCAAGAACATTGCACTAAACATTTGAGAGCTTACATTCTGATCTGCAAGTACGAGTCAGAGAGAGGTAACTAGAAATGATGTGGGCTTTTGAAATCTCTAAACTTGTCCCAAATGACACATCCTCTCAAACAAGGCCAGACCTCCTACTCCTCCTCAAACAGTCCCACCGACTGAGGACCAAGTATTCAAATATATGAGACCATGGTGATCTCACGCAAACCACAACAATTACCATAATTTTATTTTTTATTATTGTCATTTAAAAAACATCTAACAGGTAAACAGAACGACATGAGCCTCTTTCCACAACCTAAATGCTAGGGCCAGGAGTGTATGTTCCCATTTGTACAGGAATGGATTTCTCTGTGAGCTCTGATTAATCAGTAATAATTTTCCTCTGTAAGATAAGCCGTTTAAGAAGACGGCAGTTGTGCTTGCTCACGTGATTAAGGTCCAATCCTACAGTGTTACTACTCCAGGGCAATGTGATTATCTGCAGTGTATTTATTACTGTATATAGTCAAGTCTCTACTGGGACTAACTTCCTAACAGTACTTGCTATGGGTACTTTTCTGTGTCCACATGTTCCTCAAAAATGTGAAAAGGCATTCTTTGTAAGCAATGTCTACACTTCATTAGGTCCCCATTTGTGTAGACAGTTCTCATTCTTTCAAGTGTTATGTCCACTGTGTAGTCAGGTAATGATCTAGGTTATAACTGAGACAGTTGTCCCTCTGTCAACTGTTATGTCCCATTGTGTTGTACTTAACAATCTGGATTATAACTGAGGAGCGTGACTGAAGGCATTGTGCCTTCCGGTCAGTTCTTTTATAAATTCCCATATTATGATATGAAGAGCATGCACAGTGTAGTACTACATGTGAGTACAGACAGCAGGTAGACATGAGTAGCCTTCCTAGAGTCTACAAGCCACATGCAGGCAGCATACGTCAGGACAGTTATTTAGTCCATCCTGTTTCTTCTGTGTACCACGTTCACTTTCTGTCCTCTGCTTCCTGTAGCCCTAAACCTGAGATCCAGACCCCAGCCCACAGGGACCAGACCCCGATGTAGCACTGTAAGTTCCATGACTTCCCCTCCTGGCGGCTTCAGTGCTCAGCTCCCCACACGTTCCAATATCTCCACACGGACCAGGAAACACGCTCCATCTACTTGTTCCCTTCCCTTGGCCTCCTCTTAATCGACCTGACAGAAAGGAAAGCACACTGCAGCGGCATCCAGCCGGGCTGGGAAATGAGGAGGAGGCGGGGGGGGGGGGGGGGGAGCATGCTCTGCACTAACCTTTCAAGTCCCAAGACACAGATTCAATATACATCAGACGCCAGAGCACAGGGGTCACATCCAAAGCCCCAGGACGGTGTGCCACCTACCATCAAATTCTCACACTATGGCAAGCCGGAAAACAGAGGTGAAGGAAACAGTGTAGACACTGGCCACCATTACCAAGAGGCTGGCCCAGACGGTCAAAGTTTACAGACCGTCTTTAAGTCTGGTCTCTCACTATGATCACATATCAGTTGAAACAGAAGTAAGCACTAGTTGAAAATGTTTAGAGATGGAGAAGAAAAGGACAATAAGCAAGATGCAGGAATGAGAAGATTTTAATACATACATTTCCTTCTGTACCTTATCAAAACTCTAGGAAATCCAAATTATAAAAAAAAAAAAAAAAAAAAAAAAAAAAACCAAACAAACAAAAAAAAAACGAGACCCATGGGCCTGGAGAGATGGCTCAGTGGTTAAAAGCATTGACTGTGCTTCCTGAAGTCCCGAGTTCAATTCCCAGCAACCACATGGTGGCTCACAACCATGTGTAGTGGGTTGTAATGGCCTCTTTTGGTGTGTCTGAAGAAAGCTATAATATACTCATATGCATCTAAAAAACAAAAGCAAACAACAATAACAAACAGAGAGGAGACCTAAGCTGAGCAAATACAGTGTTACCTCCTCTTCTCCCAGCCATTGTTCCTCAAAGGAAAGCTAGGCAGGTTTATAAAACAGTCTAAATCCGTAGAGAGACGTATTCCTTTACAACCACTCGCAAAGAACTGTTTTAAGCGGTAAACTGGGAAAGCAGGCTTTTGGGTGTTACTTATTCATTCCATAGTTAGAATTTATCTTCCATAACTAAGTAACGAATCACAGCAAACACATTAATTTCAACATGGAGGCAATACCTCCTGTTTAATAATTACCCAACGCCATTTTTGCATGGGCTATTTAAGTGGTTGGTCTTCACATCACATTCCCATTATCCTTAGGCAGCCAGAGTGAAACTATATTCTTCTGACTCTTAAAAACTGAATCTTTCAAATTTTAGTAGACCACAGACTATAGATGAGATGACTCTAATAAAAAATCTACTAATTGTTTAATCATAGATGTAGCTAAATCGAAGTTCACTGTTAATAGACTCTTAAAGAGTCATATGTAGCAGAGGATGGCCTTGTTGGACATCAATGGGAGGGAGAGGCCCTTGGTCCTGAGAAGGCTGGATGCCCCAGTATAGGGGAATGCCAGGACAAGGAAGCGGGAGTGGGTGGGTTGGTGAGCAGGGGGAGGGAAGGGGATAGGGAAACCAGGAAAGGGGATAACATTTGAAAAGAAAATATCTAATCAAAAAAAAAAAAAAAAAGACAAAGAGGGGCAAACATAAGGGAAACTTGTGAACTGTCTTATATATCCAGTAAGAACACAAGCAAGACCTAGAAACGAGCAGCCAAAGCACATCTTAAGTTTTATTCATTTGGAGAAAGTAAGCTCAAAAGAGTATACCAAACAATACATTCACGCAGGACCTAGGCTATCTTTTTCAATTAAAAGAGCAATATAGGAAACAGATATGATATGAAAATACCAGAGACCCACATTTCCAAATCAGATGCAAGTCCAGACACAAGGCCATATTGAGCGTGATTCCATGCATGCAGAAGTGCACAGATACGGGCGGTGGTGGTGCACGCCTTTAATCCCAGCACTTGGGAGGCAGAGGCAAGCGGATTTCTGAGTTCGAGGCCAGCCTGGTCTACAGAGTGAGTTCCAGGATAGCCAGGACTACACAGAGAAACCCTGTCTCCAAAAACCAAAAAAAAAAAAAAAAAAAGAATAGAAGTGCACAGATAGACAGCGGCCCAGCAGCTGTCAGGAAGCCCAGGGAGGGAAGACTGAGGACTGACTACTGAGTACATGGAGCTTTCAGAGATGAAAACGTCCGCAAGGATGGCTATAAAGGCTATGGACCATATACCGTTCATATACCGTTCAGGAGTGAAGATGTGAATAATATCTCAAAACTGCTACTAAAGGTGGATTTAAATCGACAAGACAAGCAGTAGGACTCACAACATCAAGTACCCTAGGATCTGCTCTGCTCAGAGCTCTACTTGTCGTTGAAGCCTGTGTACCTTGGCGAGGCGGCTCATCTGATCTTCTGACAGTGTGCTGCTTGTTCTGCCGGGAGTTCTTGTAGGTTCAGAACCATCTGCCTCCACGTTAGGCCAGACCTTCAAGTCATGCATTCCTTGGCGAAACATGCTACGAGAAAAAAAAAGTTCAGAGTAGAAGTGAACTAACTTATGAAGTTCATCATAAAGGAATATGTGTCATGCATGCTTATTAAGTCCAGAGACCACCATGGTTTGTGCAACAGAGAGCTAAGCGGCGGCTAAAACCACAAACCTCTCCAGGTCACTCTTTTCTCCCTTAGGGAACTCATTCCCTAATAGAGTTATTCCCTATAGAGCAATCTATAGAAATAAAATACATCCTGAGTGAGGTAACCCAATCACAAAAGAACTCACATGATATGCATTCACTGGTAAGTGGATATTAGCCCAGAAACTTAGAATACCCAAGATACAATTTGCAAAACACATGAAACTCAAGAAGAAGGAAGCCCAAAGTGCGGATACTTCATTCCTTAGAATGGGGAACAAAATACCCATGGAAGGAGTTACAGAGACTAAGTTCGGAGGAGCTGAGACAGAAGGAAGGACCATCCAAAGACTGCTCCACTCGGGGATCCATTCCATAAATAACCACTAAACCCAGACACTATTGCATATGCCAGCAAGATTGCTGACAGGAGCCTGATATAGCTATCTCTTGTGAGGCTATGCCAGCGCCTGGCAAATATAGAAGTGAATGCTCACAGTCATCTATTAGATGGAACACAGGACCCCAATGAAGGAACTAGAGAAAGTACCCAAGGAGCTAAAGGGGTCTGCAACCCTATGGAAGGAACAACAATATGAACTAACCAGTACCCCCCAGAACTGTGTCTCTAGTTGCATATGGAGCAGAGGATGGCCTAGTCGGCCATTAATGGAATGAGAGGCCCTTGGTCTTGTGAAGAGTATGCCCCAGTACAGGGGAATGCCAGGGATAGGAAACAGGAGTGGGTGGGTTGGGGAGGGGGACAGGGGGAGGGTTTAGGGAACTTTCAGGATAGCATTTGAAATGTAAATGAAGAAAATATCTAATAAAAAAATAAAGTGTTAAAAAAAAAGAAAAAAAGAAATAAAATACAACCTAATGTACATGTTATCACTGTTGAGGGAACTCGTTGCTGGGCAGACTTAAGCAATTATTCACTACTTTCTCATACGGCTCTAGTGGCAGAGCAAGGTAAATTTCAGAGCATACGTGAGCAGTTATTACAGAAACTTGGGTGACTGCAAGGCAGCTAGACATGGGCAAGTCTCATCCTAGAACCGATGACTCTTAACTTGCCAGTCTACATAAGCCAGCACCTCCTGATGAGATGAGGCCACATACAATCAAGGCAGAGATGCACCCAAATAGCTGGAAAGTACAAAAGGGTCCAGGGATGCTCCTACACCCTCCTCAGAAGAGAACCCAGTCAACAAGGCCAATCATAGGGAGCCCTGTGAGTATTCACCGCTGTTCAGATGAAAACGGTGTCTGCAGTTTGGAGGACAGCACTCAACACCACTTCAGCAGACATCTTAGAATAGCAGACACTGCACTTCTAGCCAATAGGAACCCACAACTACCGGATGGACAGCAAAGCTCTTAGTTACCTAACTTTTCTGTAAGCTTGTCTGGGTCTGGGCAGCAGTTGTAGCACCTACAGCAGGTGCGGCTGTGACCATGAATAAATAATGTGACTCCTTGGTATAGATCAGTTTTCTCATTATTACAAACATTATATTTTAATTAATGGCTACTACAAAAGCATGCAAAGACAGCCTCTTGTAAGGTTTTCTTTCTTTTAAAATCCAACAGATCAGACAGCATGGAGGCAGGAGGATCACAGATTCTAGACTAGCACAGGCAATCAAATGAGACCTTGTCTCAAATAAAACAAAACAAACAAAACACAGAGCAACCTTACAGCAGTCTCAAAGGAACTGGCAACAGTGAGGTAACTAACATGACTCCTAAAAGTGCGTGTCCCCACCCACCCCTTCAGCACAGCACATGGTGTCCCTTCCTTCTGCCCACCTCTCCACTCCTCAGTGAATACTCTGGCTGAAGTGAACTAAAAACAAACAGCCAGAGATGGCAGGAAGTCAGCTTACTAAATGATTTATGCGACTTGGGATACATCTAGAGAAGTTTAGAGCGGGGTGGAGGGGAGGACGATGCTGAGTGGGTGATGATCAAGTGATCAAATCCTTTCTCTGGACACTAATGGCAACTTGCCGAAAATTACACAGGCCCCAGGTGGAGAGTCAGGCAATGCGTCCACTTGGGAAATTAAGCCAAACAGATGACACAGAAGAACAGTGCGGCAGGCCCTCCTTCAGCTCCATCAGAGGCCCAATACCAGCTGCCACTGTGGCTCTGGCTGGAAGGACCAGGCCACTGTGGCAGACACTGCCATGACGTTAGAATTCGCACACACCTGCACCTCATCTTGCCTGTGGTTCTACCAATTCAAGTAATGACCAATCAGCTCTTAAGCGCCTTAGAAATCTCCGAAGCTAGATGTTCACATTAAAGAGAGTTTGCTGTGGCAGAGCTACTGTACAAAACCAGTCTCTGAATTATTCATTAGAACTCTCTAAGAAGTTCTCCCTCATAATGACTCACATATACAACACAGATGTTGGGAAAGAGCACAACTTGGCAGTCACTGTAGCATCTTGCGGTATTAGAAGCTTTGAGGGACACTTTTATACGCTACTCTAGTACGTGCATACCAGGATCCTTGGAAGAGGCCGCTGATGACATTGTATTGCTAAAGAAACATCTGAGAAAACTATGGCCCCAGCAGTGTTTCCCCAATCACAGAACTGTGGTGGCACAGGACATGGATCAATAGCATGCACAGATTTTTCCAAGATTTAAACATCTTAGTTCATTTCAAGCAAACAGATTTAACTCCAAATTAGTACTACCAATTCCTTGGCAATCTATGTTATTTAATTTGTCTTTCGGGCACACTTTTCACTTCCTTTGGATGGGAAGCAAAGAAAATTTTACTCAGTGAGCTACACAAAGAATTACAAACATAGTCTGCCTGATCCTCCCCTCCATGGACTCTCCCCTAAGCCCTACATCTATCCCGGGTCAAATATCCAGTGCCCTTATACTCTCTAGCCATCTATCAGGACCCAACTAACCTACCCACAACCTCCAGACTCATCCCATACAAATTAAGCCACTGCACCCAGCAGAAGCCATGGGGGATGGCTGCTGGCTAGCCTGCTCCTTCTGGCTTGCTCAGCCTACTTTATGATACAGCTCAGGCTCACCTGCCCTGGGCTGGCACCATCTACAATGAGCTATCACAGGAACTATTTGTAAATAAAATATTCACGAGGCTTATTAAATGTACTTAAATAATCACCATAAACTATGAAGTGGATATGATTTCATTTTACAGAAGAAACAGACTATTCACTAACTCACCCTAGGAGACCAGACACTGAGAAAGGCAAGCAAGCATCAGATCCAGGTAACTACCCCGACCCTCCTTCCCTCACGCTCCACTACCTTACTTCTATGTTGTTTTTCTTAGGTTCAGGATATAATGACAGAATTCTTTTAAATTATCAGAGAAGACAGCGTATGTAAAGGAACTGAGACACATGTATAAAAGACAAGCTTTTGTTGTTAAAGTTGATACATAATGAATCACTCTGTCCACAAAAGTTTATAGATTTAAGTATAAAGGAATAAAAGTGTAATGAAAAACATGCTTCCATAAATCTAATCTAGTGCATATATATATGTGTGTGTGTGTCTACATACATGCATGCATATATATATATGTATAAAAGAACCAACCCCCCCAACACACAAAAAAGAAACATAGTATTTTCAAGGTAACTGTTTAACACAGTACACATATAGCCAATTTCCTCCATGTACAAACACTCCTCAGACATCACTAAGAAGTGAACAATTAGAAAGAAGGCACTTTTAGCTGGGCATGGTGGTACATGCCTTTAATCCTGGAATTCAGGAGGCAGAGGCAGGTAGATCATTATGACATCAAGCCCAGATGGATTTATACAGTGAGTTTTAGGCCAGCTCTAGGGCTACACAGTCAGATCCTGTCTTAGCAACATCAAAAAGGGTTGTTGTGTGAAAAAGAAAATGGGCAAAAGATCCCACTGAAGCAATTTACAGAAAATAGTGAATAAACCTATTAAAATGATAACTCTCATTTACATTTAATGATGTGCAAATTACCATGTTTAAACGTTAAAAGGACAAAAACTAAGGCATCTGGTAGCAGCCAGCTCGTGAAAGCCACTATCATGGTCCACCAAAAGGCACTACAGCTTTCAGTTTCCAGATCTGCACCCAGGTTCTCATTCCTCAGAACGCCATCTTTCTAATAGAAACGACACTAGCATTCACTTAGCAGTAGACAGTGTTTTCATTTAGCTGCTATGGTGGTTAATTCTGATTGTCAAATTTGTAGGATGTAGAACCTCCTAAGAGACAAAATTTGGAACATGTACTGAGGCAGTTTCTAAGACTGGGTTAACTCCAGCGACCCACCCTAACGTAGGCAGTGATGCTCTCGAAGCTAGCATCCTCGACAAAGACATGGGCAGAGGGAAAGCAAGCTGCCAACCTCTGCTTCTGACTGCAGCTGCCATGGGACCAGCTGCCTCACTCTGCCACCGTGCCCTCCCAAGCCACGACAGAATGAGCCCTTAAACATGTGATCCCATCAGGTGCCACTGGTCAGCAATTTGTCACTAATTTAGCAATGGAAAAAAAGTAGCTAATGCAGAATATTAGGAAATCCATTTCAAATCCAATCTCACGAATGTGTAAGGCCCATGGACCTAACTGGTTTTCACAGGATAAAACCACATTACATAAATAATCAAAGTTCTCTAGGAAAGAAAAGAGGCAGCGCTCTGTGCAGTAGTGGGCAGAATGCTTACCCATATTTTCCAAAGAGCGACACGGTTGTTCCTCCCACTGGCACAGCGCTTCCCGGTCCATACACATCCCATATAGTCAAGGCCACTTGGGCATTCCTGGGCAGGTCAGGGTACTTCACCGGAAGTTTCAGCCACTCGTTCCAACTATGGGAACAAAGTCAACAGAATACATACATATCTTTCTTTCAAATTAACCCATAAAAGGTGGTTCAGACAGATGAGAAGGCTCTAAAAAGATTAGGTTTATATGCTAAAAAATGTGGAAACCCTTCAATGTTGCTTGTTTTTGTAACACTTGAACAGTACCGACTTGCACATCTGTTCTATCTCATCAAGTTCACTTTTATTAAATTTTTTCATAATATATTTTGATCACTTCGACTTATTTCACTGACACTGACACTGACACATAAGAATGAGTAGAGCGTAAGAAATTGCTGGTTCTTTCTGTATCCTGTGTTATTAACAAATACACATTAACAAGTTATTTGCGCACATTCTTAGGGAGCGCTCAGTGCTAACAGCTAAGTGTCACCAGTAAGAAACAAGAGAATTTTCAAAGACAACAAAAACGTTATTTATGACCACTGCAAATTCTGAACTCCAGGAAAAGAGAGATGCCATCAATTTTGATTAGAAGCAAAACATTATCAAACCTTTTTTTCTATAAAGTTCTTTAAGAAACCAAATTGCACGTTTATGAGATGGTACAGATGAGTATACGCAACTAAGTAAATTACTACTCACATGACAAAACAGACTGGTAAATACCAAACAGTGTTATTATTTGTGGATGAAGAAACCACAGGAGTTGACAGACATGGAGACAATTAACATGTGGTAAAGTTAAAGAGAAAAACTAGTGTCAATATCCAAATTAATCTATGGAAGTTTTCATCTTGTTGTCTACCCTTACACTCTGAGAGACAGTACCCTGATCACGGGATCCTTCTCCTCAAGTCTTCTGCTCTCTATCTAACTCCTGGGCCCAAGATCGCCTTACAGCAAAGCAACTACAGTTCAACCTGCTTTACACACTGTTCTCTACCGGGAAGTGGTCTTTCAGCTAACACATGAAAAAACTACTCTAGACATTCCAAAATCAATGAAGGGATCAATTCAAACACCAAAGGCTGTGTGTTCTCAACACTGTTTTGCCATCTTCCTCCCCATTCATTGGTGCTTGCCCAATCCGTGATGATCCCCTCTGAAGATTACCAAACCTGAATCTGGACACAGGAATCCCACCACGAGCCCAGTAGACTTGATTCTCTGGGCAAATGAATACACTTTGAAATGAAAATTATTAAATTAATATCCCCCTCCACCCTGTCTCTCTTTCCAAATGTTTTAGAGAAGAAAATATAATCTCAACAGCTTAAAAAGTTTAAGTGGCAGTTACGTTCATTGGAAGAGTGCCTACCTAGCATGCACAAGGTTGTGAGTTCAATCTCCAGCATTGTGTGGGAAAAGAAGGAAAAAACAAAACAAAACAAAACAAAACAAAACAAAAAGACCATGCCTAAAGGACAGGAACAACAACAACTCTCTTAATCTGAATTACAGAAAATTAAAAACAAGACCTTACATTCTCTGTGCAAATCTACATTAGCTGTGACTAAGATCAGAGAACAACTTTCAGGAGACCATTCTCTCCTTCCAGGGATAGAACTCGGACTGTCAGGTTTGATCGACAGTGCCTTTCTTCACTGAGCCACAGAGATCTTAACTGTAGGACATGACAGAAGAGTACAGGTTAAGATAGACTTGGATACGTTTGGGGTGAATTTCTTATTACCAGAACTCACACAGGTCACAACTGGACATTTAGATACTAGTACCTCATAGTTCCTCTAAATATATTATCTAAACCAAGGAAATGCAAAAAATTAACATAGACTACTTCTGATAGGTAATGACTTATACAGGACAATGGAAGTGTGAAAGGTTTAAGTGTAAAGTGTTTATCCAATATTTTATTTTATGAGTTAGGCAATAGATGCACCTTTCAATACTAACAGCTGCTTGCACGAAACCTGTTAAGAACTACACTGACTGAACATTAGAAATGCCCCATAAAGTCTATCAGATAAGAAGTATCAGGACTTTAGATCAAGGATCCATAATACAGAATTTCATGTTATCTTACAGTGACTCTATACCTCAACAATGCCTTGCTATTATGTCATGCAAGTTCATGGATAAACTATGAACATAAAGTTCCATTTGGAAAAAAAGATACACACATACACATATATAAGATCTACTTCTAAAGATCCAAATAGCAGGTTGGCCATTTCAAATTATGACAGTCAGTCAGACAGACAGACAGACAGAGTCCAGCCATGGTTCTTTTCTGGTTCACGTTATAAATGAGTAAAATATTTACTTTGCAAAATGTCAACATACTAAATATAGACATAAAGTCACTACTACATCAATACAACTTTGTTCACATGTGAAATATGTATTTTCAACAGTCTGCCTAATGTTTACAGTAATCCCTGAAAAACTGTCTCTACTTATAACATTAGTAAGGCAATGGAAAGACACTCTAGAAAATCGCATATGGTCAAAACAAAACAATGACAGCAAAAAACAAAAACAAAACCAAGAAAACCAGTAACAACAAACCCTCTGCCCCTCAAAACAACTTACTTCCATCTTGTACTAAACGCCTTGTAGGATGTTCTGACTGGTAAGGCCAGGGGCTTCCCTTCAGCAAACACTTGACAAGTCACATAGAGGTCGGAGCATGTCTCTTGGTATAGCCCAGAAAACTTTAACATGGGATCTTCTAGGACAGCTTTATAGCTCTTTTGTTCTCTCTTCCCTTCCAAGCTCCCTCTGAAAACACAGACACAATGTTTACTTTCACACACACAGATACACACATAAAGAGCTAATAAGCTGAGTCTCTGTTTACGTAACCATAAACTACCCGATAACGCCTTCCTATTTTTACAAGTAACGTCACTTTTGTATGTGATAAGACATTCTGAAAATCCTAACATGGCTAAACTCGTTTTGTCCTCATTAAAAATTTCTCTTCTTTGGGCTTCTTCATGTTAAACTCTGTCACCCACTTGATCCAGGCCTTAAGATTAGCTTTACTGATTTACTAGCACTTAGTGGGGCAGAAGTAGGCCGATCTCTGAGTTCGAGTTCAGCCTAGTCTCCAAAGAGAGTTCCAGAGAGTTCTGTAAATAAATAAATAAATAAATAAATAAATCTGACTTCACATTGACAACTTATTACCCAGTCTTTACGCTACTATACACCTTTAGTTCTAGAGCCATCTCTTACACAGATGCCGGAATTAAGCCTAATTAATGGCATGTAGGAGATAGGAGCAAATGAAGTAAAGAAAACCATACAGTGTGTTCTCTCCAGGTAGGAGTCTGATGTCCTGTCCTCACCAGCAAGAAGGCTCCCAAGGCACGACCCTCAAGTCTCTCTCCCTATCCCTGAGAAATGGCACAGGTCAGTTCTGACAATATGTAAACTACACAACAAAACTACTCTTGTCTGGAGGGTGAGCGTCCCTACTACAAACGTTTCTACTAGTCTGAAGTTAGCAACTTTAGGAACGCTTCTTTCCCACGAGGGTTCTCATTTCAAAACGCCATGCTCTGGATCTTTATTGTAAACGTGCTGCCCCGAGGTTTTACGAAAAGCCTCTTTCCTCCCATCTTCTTGACTCCTCTATAACTGACACGGTCTCCTATGTCCTCTCAACATCTCTGCTTTTAAAAATGTTAAACTGTCCAAAAGTTCGCTTCGTGTGTAATTAAAGCTGCACCCATGTACTCAGTTATCCCACTTTCACGATTTCCGAACTCCCCAAACCACCTTCCATCCCTGCAATAAAGGGAAGACCTTCATTTTCTTCCTCTCTCATGGGCGGGGGAATTTTTTTCCCTAAGGCTTTCCTGGGTAAAATCAGATCGCGGTATTCCCACAAAAGCGGAACACGCAAAGGGCTCCGTAGCCCTCGGGGGCTTCGCCGTGGGTTGTTCTGCCGATTCCCTTCAAGGAGCAGCCCCTCTCGGGGCAATCCCCGGCCCTCGCCGCCCGCCCTCCCGCTCAGCTCTCACATCTTCAGCTGCACGTTGATGTCCAGGTCACAGCTGTAGATGTAGTGGAACTTCTCCGCCTCCCCCATGACAGCTCGGAGCCCAGACGCCACAGAGACAGCCCGCGAGGAGGAAGACTCCAGGAAGAAACCGCCGCTGCATCAAAACATGAAAACTTCCTGTTCCGCCCATCTGCCATAGCCGAGCAATCCCCGCACCTAACGAAAGCAAACGCGACGGAACAGCCCCTGGGCGGGCTGCTGTACGCATGTGCAAATGCAACCAGCCATCTTGCTTAAGGGCAAAGCAGGAGCCAGGAAGCATGGCTTATGTGGTTACATTCCAGTCTTCCTGCTTTGACCAAACCTTTTTTTTTTTTTTTCTTTTTCTTTTCCTACTTTGATTGAGACGGAAACTTCGACTGAAAATTAGTGTAATAACGTTCACATGGTGCAAACCAAATAAAGAAAAAGCACAAAACTATTTTGGCCAATTTACATTCTAGTTTCCATTAAAAAAGAGGCTTGATTATTAATTGGCTATTTCCAGCAGAAGTCCTTTTGGTGTCACGAAAAGGATTAAAAAAAAATCTAGAAAAAGGACTAGACACAGACAAAGACTGAGAAAGATTCGAGTTTCATTTTGGCACTACCAATATTACTGCTTCAGTGTTTTGTATTGGTATATTCTGATCTAATGTGTGGTTCTGCACAAACTTTACAGCTCTTGCTTAGAAGTTGCCACAAAAAAAAAAAAAAGTTGCCAACAATAACTGAAAATCGGGTTTTGAATCTTCTGAGTGCCTGTAATGTATTCTTGTAACGTTTAATATACTCTAATGAAAGACTCCCGAGGTGGGTAGTCAATTAATCTGAGGAGACCCTCCCAAGGATCAGCGAGTCCACGTTTCGGATGCAAACAGCAAGAGGCTTTATTGGGAACACGGGTACCCGGGCGACTCAGTCTATCGGAGGACTGGCGCGCCGAGTGTGGGGTGTTTACCCTTTTTATAGGGCTGGGGAGCAAAAAAGCGCGGGTACAGAAGCAAGAAGCGAGCTGGTTGGTTAGTTCAAATAAGGTTTGGGGTATTTTCCGGTCATTTGGGGAACCTGAAACTGAGGTGGAACTTTTTAGATCTAAACAATGTCTATTTTCAAGAAATGGGTATGGGAGGGGTACAAGGAAAGAGTCTAATGAAGGTGCAGCAATGGGCACACACCTGGTCAGAACATTGGCAGACACACAGGTTCAAGGAGTGGCCAGAGCATTGTGCACCTCTATTTTTCTAAATCAGTGAAGCTAGTTCTGCTAACACTGACGTCTGAGAGCCATCTGTTCTTGGCCCTGAGCCGGGGCCCAGGTGCTTGACCACCGATATTTGGCCCCTGTCCCAGTATTATTCAGCCTTAATCTTTAACTGTTAATCTTTAACTGAACTTTCTTGTAACTTTTGAGAACTCAGCTCTGGTACTTTTTCATGCCTTGCAAAATGGCGTTACTGCAGCTAGCTTGCTAAGCCTGATGGTGGGGTCTTTCATTCCCCCCTCTTTCTGGAAACTGAATAAAATCTTTTATTCACGTGATTTTACTTTTTCTGGATCTCTGATTCCGAGAGGTGTTTTCTCGCTTAAGGGAAATTAGGTCCCTAGGAGGGAGGTAGCGTTAGCTGTTTGTCCTGTACCGCTACTCCTGCCCTTACTAAGATTCTCAGGACTATCAGGGGGCCCCACGGGTTAATCTTATCTTTAAGGGGTTTTGAGAACGCTGGACCTTCCATGTCGGTCCTGATGCTGTTCCGGCCGGAGGAGTTGTCGCCGCCTTTACGTGAGCGGCGTGGATCCACGCAGCGATGCCGTCTACTTTGAGAGCGGTGGGGGTGGTCAGCAGGACGGTGTAGGGTCCTTTTCAGCGAGGTTTTAAGTTCTTAGTCTGGTGCCGGCGTACCCACACAGTGTCACCGACACGGAAGGGGTGTGGTATCACTGGCTGGTCTTGCTGGTCCTGATAAGCAGCAGCTAGTGGCTTCCAGACCTCTCGTTGTACTGCTTGGAGGGCCTGTAAGTGGGCTTGGAGAGAGGGGCTATTAGTAAACTTTGACATTTCAGGATCATGAAAGTTGACAAGGGGCGGTGGCGCCCCATACAGGATCTCATACGGAGTTAATCTATGGGGTCCCGGAGTGTTCCGGGCTCGGTAGAGGGCCAAGGGAAGTAGGAGTACCCAGTCTCTAGTGCCAGTTGCAAGCGTTAATTTGGTCGAAGTCTCTTTGATTGTCCTATTCATTCTTTTTACCTGACCTGAACTCTGGGGTCTGTAAGCACAATGTAGTTTTTAATTAATCCCCAGTAGCTTGGCCACCGACTGACTTACCTGGGAGACGAAGGCAGGCCCATTATCAGTCCCCAATACTTGGGGCATTCTAAACCTTGGAAATATTTCTTTTAGAAGCTTTTTGGTCACAACTTTGGCAGTCTCATGCTTGGTTGGGAAGGCTTTCACCCAGCCAGAGAACGTGTCCACAAACACCAGAAGATACTTATACCCATACAGTCCGGGCTTTACTTCAGTAAAGTCAATTTCTCAATGGGTGCCTGGTCGATGTCCTCTTACTCGCACCCCGGGACCGACCTTAGCTTTACTGGCATTTACTTGGACACAGGCTTGGCATGATTCCGCCACCTCGTGGAGGATCTTATCTTTATTTAGCATGTAATAGGGGCTTTCTTTTCTGTCTAGAAGTGCCCTCATCTTTTGATAGCTAAGGTGGGTGAGCTGGTGAAGGAAGTCTAATAATTTAAAGGTGAACTGGTCAGGCATCACAGGTTTACCTTGCAGGACCCAATATTTTTTCTCTCTATCATATGTGGCTCCCAACTCTTGTAGGTTCTTTATATCTGTTTCAGTATAATGGAAGAAGTCTGGAGTGTACGGGGTTGAGGTCTCTATGAGAAGTGAGGAGGCCTTTGTGTCAGTCCCCATGGCTGCTTTCCGGGCTGCCTGGTCCGCCATTCGGTTGCCTTTAGCTTCAGCACTATTGCCTTTCTGATGTCCTGGGCAGTGAATTATACTGAGTCTTTTGGGCAGAAAGAGAGCTTTCAGTAAGGCCAAGATTTCGCCCTTGTTCTTGATCTCCTTGCCTTCTGAGGTGAGCAACCCACGTCTCTTATATATTTCTCCATGGACATGGGCGGTAGCAAAGGCATAGCGGCTATCAGTATAAACATTTAGCTTTTTACCTTCTGCCATCTTTAGGGCCTGGGTGAGTGCTATTAGTTCAGCTCGCTGGGCGGATGTCCCGGCTGGCAACGCCTTGGCCCAGATTACCTCGGTCTCGGTGGTCACCGCTGCTCCAGCCTTACGTTGCCCCTCCTGCAGGAAGCTGCTTTTATCTGTATACCAGGTGTGGTCGGCATTTGGGAGGGGCTGGTCCGTGAGGTCCGGTCTGGTGCCGTGTGTCTCAGCCAAGATCTCGAGGCAGTCGTGGGGGGTCTCTTTCCCCGGTAGGGGAGCAACGTGGCCGGGTTTAGGGCTACCACCGGTCCGAACTGAACCCGGTCCGTATCTAGGAGCATTGCCTGCATCTTTTGTCAGAACGGCAATGGCTGCTATTATCCGTAGGCAAGGGGGCCACCCAGCTGCCACTGGGTCTAGCTTTTTGGACAGGTAGGCCACAGGCCGACGCCAAGGTCCCAGTTTTTGCGTTAGGACGCCTTTGGCGTAGCCCTGCTTTTCGTCGACAAAGAGTTCAAAGGGCTTAGTCAAATCTGGCAATCCCAGGGCGGGGGCAGTCCTTAGCCCAGTGTCCCGTTTCTTTGCAGTAGGCGCATTGGTCCTTATCAAGTTGGGGCCTCCTCCGCTCTCCCCCCTGTCTATCCTGTCTCTGACCAATAACTACAGTGGCCAAGAGCTTGCTCATCTCTCTATGTCTTCTGCGGTCCCTTTCTTTTTTTTTTTTTTTTTTTTTTTTTTTTCTCTGTTTCTTCCGGGGTTTTTTGCTTATTAAAGATCTTTTCAGCTTCCCTCACTAAGTCTCCTAAGGTCTTGCTCTTTAAATCTTCTAACCGCTCTAACTTTCGCCCGATATCCGGGGCAGACTGCCAGATGAATGACATGGACACATTGGTTTCTTGCCCTGGGTCCTCAGGGTCATAAGGAGTGTACCTGCGATAGGCCTCCTTGAGTCTCTCTAAAAAGGCTGAGGGAGACTCATTAGGTCCCTGGGTTATTTCTCTTACCTTGGCCAAATTGGTGGGGCTTCTGCCCGCGTTTTGGAGACCCGCTAAGAGCAACTGGCGATAGAGGACTAGGTGGTTCCTACCTTCTGTAGTGGTGTAATCCCAATCGGGGCGCTCAAGGGGAAAAGCAGCATTGACTTTATTAGGCAACTGAGTGGGGCGTCCATCATTGCCCCGGACTGCCTTTCTAGCCTCTAGGAGCACCCGCTGCTTTTCTTCTCCGGTCAGCAGGGTCCCCAACAACTGCTGACAGTCGTCCCAGGTGGGCTGGTGGGTGATGAAGACGGACTCAATCAGGGCCGTCAATTTACCTGGATCTTCAGAAAAGGAAGGGTTGAGGAGGAAAACAGCCAGTACTGAAGCTGGCCATCTCCCCCCATGCGGAGTGGGAATGCCTGGGAGGTGGTGGAGTCCGCTGCGGGAGGGTCTCTCCTTTCCCGCAGTCGAGACACCATGGGAGAAGGGGGGGGGGAAACCTCGGAGGTGGTGGCCGCCTCTTTTTCATTGTTCTCCCTGGCAGAGGAGGAAGGTTGTGCTCCGTACGGCGGGGAGCCAGAGGCCGGAGAGCCGCCGCTCGGAGGGACGCTGCCCCGGGGAGGCAGCGGAGGGAGCGAGGCTGCGGGCGGCCGGGAGCGGGGTGCGGCGAGCCCCTTTGTGCCCGCTCGGAACGCCGCTATCAGGGAGAACCTGGGGCTTAGGAGGTTTGGACTTTATAGAGGGGGTAAGGGCAGGGTAAAGGGCAGATCGGGACGGAGGTTGCGCAGAAGGACCGGGCGGAAGGACGGGAGCTGTCGGCAAGGGAGGGGATTCAGGAGAGACAAACGGTTTGACCCACGGAGGGGGGGTCATAAGCAAGTGCCTCCCAGGTGACGATATATGGGACCTGATCCGGGTGTCCGTGGGGACCAGGACAAAACACTCTAGACTTAACCTGAGAGATAATACCTAAATTAAAAATACCATCCTGAGGCCATCCTACATTGAAAGTTGGCCATTCGGCGGAACAGAAGGTAATTCAGCGCCTCTTTCTGACATCCACAGACTGGTTGGGTGCAATGCGCTGGACATCTCCCCAATGCTGCAAGGTTAGACTCAGAGGGGTAGTTACGGTCTGTCCCATGATCTCGAAAACACTTAAAGACAGAAGAAAACTAACGAATAACAAAAGAACAACAAAACAAATCAGACGCGCGGCGCGGTTTCGGCGTAAAACCGAAAGCAAAAATTCAGACGGGGGCGGGAAGTGTCTCTGTCTCTCGTCCCCCAACAAAGCCACGTACAGTGGCGGAGCTCCAAAAAGTCCGACTCGGGTAGGTTAACTGATACAGAATGGGCCACAAAACGGGCCCCCGAGGCCGCTGGGACGTCTCCCAGGGGCTGCGGCCGGGAATACGAACTCGTCAGTTCTTCCGCGGTACCGCCAGATACAGATCTAGTTAGCTAACTAGTACAGACGCAGGCGCAAACATTGGATGCCGGCACAAACACGCACGAAGACAGAGACAGACACGAAACGACCGCTGGCCAGCTTACCTCCCGGCGGGGGGTCGGTGGTCCCTGGGCAGGGGTCTCCAAATCTCGGTGGAACCTCCAAATGAAAGACTCCCGAGGTGGGTAGTCAATTAATCTGAGGAGACCCTCCCAAGGATCAGCGAGTCCACGTTTCGGATGCAAACAGCAAGAGGCTTTATTGGGAACACGGGTACCCGGGCGACTCAGTCTATCGGAGGACTGGCGCGCCGAGTGTGGGGTGTTTACCCTTTTTATAGGGCTGGGGAGCAAAAAAGCGCGGGTACAGAAGCAAGAAGCGAGCTGGTTGGTTAGTTCAAATAAGGTTTGGGGTATTTTCCGGTCATTTGGGGAACCTGAAACTGAGGTGGAACTTTTTAGATCTAAACAATGTCTATTTTCAAGAAATGGGTATGGGAGGGGTACAAGGAAAGAGTCTAATGAAGGTGCAGCAATGGGCACACACCTGGTCAGAACATTGGCAGACACACAGGTTCAAGGAGTGGCCAGAGCATTGTGCACCTCTATTTTTCTAAATCAGTGAAGCTAGTTCTGCTAACACTGACGTCTGAGAGCCATCTGTTCTTGGCCCTGAGCCGGGGCCCAGGTGCTTGACCACCGATATTTGGCCCCTGTCCCAGTATTATTCAGCCTTAATCTTTAACTGTTAATCTTTAACTGAACTTTCTTGTAACTTTTGAGAACTCAGCTCTGGTACTTTTTCATGCCTTGCAAAATGGCGTTACTGCAGCTAGCTTGCTAAGCCTGATGGTGGGGTCTTTCACTAACAATTTGATCTCCATTTACAATTGTACTTAAAAAATTCTTTAAACGCAATTACATTTTGTCGTTTTGTTGTTGTTGTTGTTGTTTTTCTGTCTCCTTGGAGCTTAATATACTACTGATTTTAATAATTCCAATTTATTATCAGAGGTTATATCAAAATTCTCCCTTTTCTGGATATTTCTCAATTTTACACACACACACACACACACACACACACACACACACACACACAAGCCTGCACAATTCGTTATTATGTCAGAAAGAGTGAATGCTGGTGCAGGTTCACCAAGTACAAATACTAAAATTTCCCTTCAAGAAGCTGGTTTTCTCCTTCCACTTGTGAGTTCTGGGAGTCAGAACTCAGGTTGTGAGACTGGCTAGGAAATGCCTTTACCTACTGAACCATCTTGCTGGCCCTGTATAATTATTTCTAAGCAACATATTTTAAAACAAAAATGTCCAAGTAATCACAAATTCATGTTATTTAGAATTTTGAGTGGTAAAATTAAAATAAAAAACAAAAACAAAAAATGTTTGACAAGAATGGGAAGATTTAAACAAAAAGAGCAAATTTGACTTTTGTCTAGATGTAAGTACCACCAAATAGTTATGGATTACAGGAAACATGTTTTCAACAATAAAATAGGAAATTTATAAATACCAGAGTTGTGCAAGAGTAAACCAAATAGCCACAAGTGCTTTATTTTTGGCATACTTTTGACAGAAATTATAAATTGGGTTTTGAATCAGATTGTTTAAACATGAGTGGATTTTTATTTTTGAAAATGTGTGTATGTATCCACGAGAGAATTTGTCATGAGAAGGCAGGTTCCTGTGGAAGCCAGAAGAGAGTGCCACAACCCCTGCATGTGGAGTCACAGAATATTGTGAGCTGCCCCCATGTGAATCTCAGAGCTGAACTCGGATCCTCTGGAAGAGCAACAAATGCTTTTCAACACTGGGCCCTCTATCTAACACTATGGAATCTGTCATATGAATATAGTTGAATTATCTGGATCTAGAGATTAAATTCCTCTTGGAATAATGAAATTTAACTCATATATTATAACATATATATATATGTGTATACATATCACAAACACACACACACATTAATTATAATTATATATATATATATAACCAAATAAATGTAATTACATACAAGTCTTCCAATCAGGAATTTAGTAAATTACAATTATTTTTTTGTTGTTGTTGGAACTCTATGGTCTGCAGCATGTATGGCATCTGATATTGACTATTCCTACTGAACTGGCTCTTTGAAATTTAGCAAGTTTGCTTAGTATTACACAGGGCAAGTTCCACTTTTCTAGCCTCTCTTTTCTATTTAAATTAACATGACATATCGGTAGTTTATTATCATGGTATTATTTGGCTTTACTTTGTCTCCAAATTGTTTGTTTCATTTTATTCTAACTCTATCCCTCTCCAGGTAGCTTATGACAATTAAAACAATACTAATTGAACCTTACATAATTATGAACACAACACAATACTAAATGTATTAATAATTCAAGAAAAGCAAAGCCAGTATTAAGATTGTCTTGGTAATCCATTTATGCATGGTAAGGGTCCCATAAACTCAAGCTGATAGTGTCTCTTCTAAACTACACATAAGTCAGATTATTGGTGGATTTTAGACATCTAATTGGCAAGATACATCCACAGGGAATATGAGAGCAGCCTCAGGCATCTTCACTCTGAAAAGAATTATTTTTTCTTTCCACTCATGAATATAACACGCACTAATAATTATGCAACACAATTTGTACTGCAAGCAACCACAATTGCCTGTCTGTAGAGAAATAGCTTACAGCTGTGAATGCTTTCTTTGTTTAATAGCCTGTCCCATTGACTATGTGATCTGGCATTTAATTTTCCTTTGGAGGTGCAGTTTTTATTTTGTTTTTGTTTTCCATTTCATTTCAATTTCATGTTTAATTATTCTAATAGCAGTTTTTAATAATGGTTTAGAAATTTGTTCATTGTGATCTCTTCCTCCAATTGCTCATGACTCACAGTGATAATCACTTTAGCTTTTTCCCATTTCCAAGATCCAATTTATTCTCTCTAGCTTATAATTTTAAAAAATGCAATTAGAGCTTTAAAGGCAACTATCTATTATTGGGCTTCCATCATGAACAAATTATGATACTGAAAGATTAAGAGTGACTCACAAATCCTTTTTCTCTAATTAAATTTTTTCTTATAAGTTTTTAATACCCTTAAGTATTTTAAAATTCAGTAACTCAATAGAACATACAATAGTGCTAAGAAATGCTAAAAGTCTTACCCTAATTTAAGATGCTGACAATTTTTTAAGTGACAATATGTGAAAACATGGGCTTAATAAATATCCATTAGTAAGTGAAGGATCCCCAAGATTCCACTCAAGAATACAATTTACATTAGCTATAAAAAAGGAAAGATAAAAAGTGAATGATTGTGAACATATGAAATCATGCTTAAATGCAAATTCCTTTGCCATTGCGTCATATCATGAAGAAGAAACTGTCTTCTCCATGGCAGAGTGAGAAAAGAAGACCTGGATTTGCATAATACCCTTATCAAGCATCTCAGCTGTGAAGCAGGAATAGAATTACATTTATTTCCCTAGAAAGTATAATTAGAAAGCTTTGGTTATGGAAATGGGAAGATGGCTCATCCAGCGAAGTACATGGCATGCATCTTGTTATGCAATATGAGTACCTGAGTTTGAACCCCCAGACCCTGTGTAAAATGCTGGACACAAGGGTTTGTGCTTGTAATTCAAGTGCCTTGGAGATGGAGGCAGGGGATCCTGAAGCTTGGTTAACCACCAAGCCTAGCCTAGACTGATTGGTATGCACCAAACTACTGAGAAAGCCTGGCATAGATGAAATCAGGCACATTCAGCGTGGTGCTGTGGGCTGGACTCAGTTGGTACCTCAACCCACGGGAGAACTCAGGGTCACAGTACTCAGGTGGGCAAGGAGTTGGCAAAATGACAAACAGACACGGACACAAGGGAGTGCTGTATCTGAATGTAATTCCTCAAGGCGAGCATCAGACTTATATTACAGAAGAAAACAAGGAAGTTAGGTGTTACATCAGCCAAGGTACATTGAAGTTATCCCATGTATAATGACACAAAACAAAGAAATGCATACATAAAGGGCTGGCAGGAACCAGGCAGTGATTACAACTAAGATAAAAAGCAGCCTTATCTAAAGTAAGCTATTCTAGGATCCAGTGGAGGATTTCGCACCCTAGTCACAATTCTAGTCTATTGAATAACCCACCACTAGGGGGTTTCTGCTCTTGCTAACCTTTTCATGAATAATGAAATACTCTAGTTCCTCCTTAAACCACAACCTTTCTTCTTCCTAGACCATTTTAATTTCCTGCATATGGGAGTAACTCAGCTGCTATTCTAAATTTACTTTGTTGAACTAGCCCCAAGATTTCTAGCTCTTATCCAGTAAAATACTGAAAGAAAGCATGCAAGACCCTTCACCAGACTATTACAAGGACAAATCTGGTTATGGAACGCCAGAGACTCCCCAGGAGACAAGTTTCCATGAAACTTTTTGCCTCAGGACTGTGGCCAACTTTTTGGACTTGCCACTCAGACTTCACTGGAGTGGGTGTGGCAGCGTGGTACAGCCATAGATGATAGAGCCTGTCTTTAAAACTAAACTCCATGGTCTTTCTGGGGAATATGCATAAAGTTGATGGCCAGCTTCAAAAATGCATGCACTTAAACATTTGCACACACACACACACACACACACACACACACACACACACAGAAGAGAGGGGGAGGGTGTGAGAGTATTATGGACAGAACTCTTGGTGCCTCCCTTCTCTGCTATATAGGAGTGATCTCTAGTACTTAGATCTCAGGAAATAGGATTGAAAACAAGCATGGAAAAGATCTTGTTATTTTCACTGTTGCAGTAATGTTTTACTTTTTTGTAAATACAGCTTTTGCTTTACTAGGTGTGTGTGTGTGTGTGTGTGTGTGTGTGTGTGTGTGTGTGTGTGTATTCTGTAGGAATGTGTGGAAATATGTATTTGTAGGTGGCAACTGTATGCACACATATAGACCAAGAGATCAATGCTGGGTGTCTCCTTGTATTGCTCTCTGATCTTTTGGCCACAGTCATTGGGATTCACCTGGCTTCACCCTTCCAGTACCACCCTTGAAGGCACAAGATACTGTGCCCAATTTTACATGATTCCTGGGATTTGGATTTAGATTCTGATGCTTGAACAGCAAGCCCTTTATAGAGTAAAGCATCTCTTCAACCTCTAATTCTGTGTTTTAGAGTTATGAAACTTTCACTTATTTTCTTCACTTAGCTATTGACAAATAAAGAGCTTTTCACTAGTTGTTATACTAAACATGTTCTTTAAACAGTATTATCACCAACATCCCTTTTGCTATTACAATGCTCCATAGCTTCCTTCTGATGATAATTTGCCTTTCCATATTCTCTTTCTGGCTCAAAAGTGGCATATCTTCTCATTTTTAACACCCTGAGCTTCCAGAGACAGGGCCAGTTTTATCTACATCCCTGGGCATTGTGTATTTGTGACTAATGATTAACTGTACCCTCTTTTCTTCTCTTTGAACAGAATACCCTGGTAAAATACAGGCTCTGAAAAGCCCAATGTGGCCACCTGTGGCTATATTAAGGCTCCATGACTGGTGGTTATAATTACAGATTCAGAGATACCAAGTTTTTCTGAACACACAGTTTGTACAAGCTCTGTTTCACTTTCTCTATGACTTTGTAACTTGTTCCACAGTACCGACCTTTGCCTGTTGCTTTCTTAACAATCTCACTACAGGGTTACAGCTATTAATTATTACACTATCATCTCCTTACAAAATTTGTGGTCATGTATTGGCTTTTCATCTCCATCTAGGTATTTTGTTATATTTTATCTTGCCTACGCCTTTCCATTTAAACAAATAAATTTTCTCATCCTTATCACCAACACATCATTATAAAAATAGGATCATATTGTAAACTCATTATCACAATATATACCATATATTTTGACTTGTCTCCATTTTTAAAAATTTTTTTTAAATTAGGTATTTTCCTCATTTACATTTCCAATGCTATCCCAAAAGTCCCCCATACCCTCCCCCCCACCACTCCCCTACCCACCCACTCCCACTTTTTGGCCCTGGCGGTCCCCTGTACTGGGGCATATAAAGTTTGCAAGTCCACGGGCCTCTCTTTCCAGTGATGGCTGGCTAGGCCATCTTTTGATACATATGCAGCTAGAGTCAAGAGCTCCAGGCTACTGGTTAGTTCATAATGTTGTTCCACCTATAGGGTTGCAGATCCCCTTAGCTCCTTGGGTACTTTCTCTAGCTCCTCCATCGGGGGCTCTGTGATCCATCCAATAGCTGACTGTGAGCATCCACTTCTGTGTTTGCTAGGCCCCGGCATAGTCTCACATGAGACAGCTATATCTGGGTCCTTTCAGCAAAATCTTGCTGGTGTATGCAATGGTGTCAGCGTTTGGAGGCTGATTATGGGGTGGATCCCTGGATATGGCAGTCTCTAGATGGTCCATCCTTTTGTCTCAGCTCTAAACTTTGTCTCTGTAACTCCTTCCATGTTGTCTCCATTTTTATCCAGGAACCAATATTTCTTTTTCTATGCTGTTCTGTGGCAAAGGTGACATTGTGTAAATGCTGAATTTCATCATATTCCTTGAGACTCCTGGAAGACCACATTTCTCAATCCAGACTAAAGCCATGAAACTCAATCTGGAAGGTGAAATCTGGAGAAATGAAAGAACATAGCTTGCAGCCTTGGCCATCAAATCTCAATGTCATTTATCATACTCTATCTCTGTTTTGAATGCTAGGTGGATAAGAAGTCATGCAGAGTTGAGGAATGCTCTAAAAGTAAGCAAGCCACAGTATAGGAAAACTCTCCATCTCTAAATAACTGCTTGGGACAAAAACACCTATCTGGACTGTGTTATAAATTAAAAATATATATCATGTTGCTAAGTAGTGAAGTTCTGGGTTATAATATTAGAATCCTCAGCTACACTAGCTAATATATTTCCTGATTGCTTGGCTAATACTCACCCTTTTCTTTGCATCTTTATGTTATTTCACTGATTAAGACCTCTTAAAATCTTTAGGATGTGGCAGCAAGTGAAGGGCTCATCTTTATTAGAGGTTATAAAGGCACTTTGTGCACTTGACATAGCGAAAAATGTTAACCACCTCTATTTATGCTTAGTGGAATGCCAAATGTAATCTCAGAAGTGTAAAAGTTTAAGAGTGAGGAAAAGGAAAGCTTTCAGCATGCCCTGAATGGGCATTGTTGGCAAGCAGAAGCTAGGGCCAGCTCAATAAAAGACATGGTTTGTGACTGGATGGTATATCATCCTTGCTTTTCTCTGGTTGGTCCAAAATTAGAAGATGGGAGAGGGGTGGAGCTATGACGGCTACTAGTTACTTGGCTATGGTCATTTCAATCAGGCAGCTATCTAGGCTTTGTTTGGCCTCCTGGGCTGGCTGGTGCAGAATGGATCAGAGTCGCTCTGTGTAATTTTTGGCCTTTTTCATTTGCTATATCTCTTCGATCAAATTCCAAAGTTCTCAACACGATGTGAACATGAGTTTCTACTATCTATGCACCCCCTTTTTAAAGCACCCTTCTCCTTTTCTAGCAGAGCTTGAATTTAATTTGGTAATAATTGTGCTCACCCTCTCTTCTCACATAGAAAGATGTCATGATAAAATGACAGCCATATGGAGAACTTCAGATGTGATTTGATAATATAAGTTAAAAATTAGAGTTGGCAGAAGGGAAGAAATTGGGGTCCCTATGCCTTTGGTAGCATAATGGGATCACCAAATAATGTCACATTTGTTTGCATCTAGATTTCTTATGAGGTAAATCATGATTATATTTGAAGTTAAGCCACTTTATTTTTTGCTACTATAGATGAAATCTTACTAATCTTAATAGAGCATTAAAGAATATGTTACATTCTGACACTGGCTGCCTTCTTTAGGTATTTGCTTTGGTTTAATGAAAATCTCCAAACTTCATTAAGACCAGATCTTTCAGTTACTGTGAGCCTTGGGATCCTCATGGTCCCTCGCTCCCACTAAAGAAACTTCTGTCAGATGTTTTAAATGGGCAGACCAAGCCACTCACAGCTTCTTGGTTCTACATCAGCGCGGCATTAGTAAATAGTGTCAATCAAAAAACTATTCCTTCACATGAGTCAGATAACAGTCCTGTAAACACAACATGAAAGAGACTGAAGCAAGAAGTCACAAGTTCAAAGCCCTATCTTAAAAAGACAAGTGGTTACTCAGTGTGTTTATCTTTCACAGCACTTCCAAGATACTATAATACAATTTTGGTTGATAACTTTCCCTCAATACAAAACTCTAAACTTTGATTTTAGAACCAAGTTTGTGTCAATTTTGTTTACAATTTTTTTTTTTTTTTGTGAAAGCAATGTTGTGGTTCCAAAATTCTTATGCTGGTTCAACGCACTGATACAAAGGTGAATAAACACTGGGTCATGGGGGTAGAATCTTCATAAAGGAGATTAGAGCACTTATAAATTAGAATATAGAAGAGACCAAAGAACCCTCTGGCACTCTTATTATGAGAAGACATGATGGATGAGAGTTGGTAGATTGCAACCTGTAAAGTAATTTACTCCTGATCCTGATCCTGATCCTGATCCTGATCCTGATCCTGATCCTGATCCTGATCGTGATCGTGATATCATGTTTCCAGCATCCATAGCTGTGTGGGTAAGCCAACAAACAGTAGTGATTTACAACTAAGATACCACAACACCCTATTGCCTACTTCAGTTCAGAAAACATGCTGAAGATAAAGAAGGAAGAAACAAGATAGCACTTGAAAAACACTTGCATTGATATTGTTTTATTTAATGATTTCAATAAATGATTGATGTAACTCTTTTTCAAAAGATTTTTTTTTATTTATTTGTATTGGTGGTGGTATGTGAACCACCATCCTGCAAAAGTCCTTCCTGTAAAGGACAGAAGACTGCATCCATATTACTGATATGTGACTGCATGCTTTGGTTGTTTAATTGCCTTCCTTGTGAGACTGAACTCAGAAAAGGCAGGGGCTGTATTTTGGAGCATTTTTTCTCCAGCAGAATGTCTAGCTTGTGGCAGATGTCCAATAACTATCTGCTGAAAATTGTTAATAGATGTCAGGTGCAACAATAAATATGCATGCTGTTCTGGAGTGGAAAATACAAAGATAAATTAATTTTGGCTCCCAGCCATCTACCTAAGATGACAACGCAGATATATTCATATCAATAAGTGTAGAGATTTCAGTGATACCTCAGAGTTTGGAACAGTTGTGTCTGAAGATTAAGGGGGGGGGGCTATAAAAATGAGTTAATTATGGAAATAAGTAACACAATGAGAAAAGGGGACAGATTTTTGGAAGAGAATAGAGCATTTAGAGGACATATGAAGAATGGAATTATCTCTTCTCAGAGCTTGTTAGAAAGTTTTGAAGGCATTTAAGAAATGCAAGAAGATATCTTAGAAATGTCCTCAACAAAGCATTGTGATGGCTATTCCTGATTGTCAACTTGACTACATCTGAAATAAACTACAACTCAGAAAAGGAGGATACACCTGTGATCCAGATCTTGCCACTGGAAGACACAGACTTCTGATCTCAATCTTGAAATGGGAGAACACAAGCTTTTGATCCAGATCTCGAGGTGTAGAGGCCATGAAAAGTTTAGGCCATGGAAAAGTGATATAAACCTTTAATCCTAGGAGACAGAGGCAAGCAGGTCTCTTGAATTCAAGGCCAGTCTGGGAGAGAACAAGTTCCAAATCCAGGCCTGGTGATACACACCTTTAATCTGAGCCATACCTCCTGCTGGAGGCCTACATAAGGACATTGGAAGAAGAAAGAATCACTCTTCTCTGTCTGCTTGCACTTACTTGCCAGTATATCTGTTGGAACCTACTTCTTCAGGATTCCAGCTTATACAGAAGACCAGGAGAAACACCTGCACTCCTGTGATTGAGCAACTACAGAGTTCTTGGACTTCCCATCCACAGTTGACTATGGTTGGGTTAGTTGGACTGCAGACTGTAAGTCATTTCAATAATTTCCTTTAATATATATAGACATTTCATAAGTTCTATGAATCTAGAGAGCCCTGACTAATATAAGTATTGAGTAAAGGGTAGAGAAAGACAGAACCAAAAAACTACCAGGACAAACCACAGCCCCCAGGGTTGCTTGAACCATAACTACTCAAGGCCTAGAACATCTCAGAGCAGCATCATTTGATACCGGAACTGTATTGAAGTTGCAACTCTATAATTCCATTATTACCAGCATGACCATGGGCAACTTACTATACTTGGTACAGGATTAAATTTCTGAAGCTGCAAATGACAAGAAATTAGGAATCCGAATTAGTATGCTCAAGGCAATTTGAGCTTTGTTCATGAAAAATGAAGACTTGTGCTTATGGAATAAATCCACACCTATGAGATCATGATTCTCTTTTCTGTAAGAACTTCTAGTGGGTCACATCTGGTGGATCATGGTTCCTTCTGAGGAAAAATACTGCTGATTGCCATTATTTGAGGATGCTACTACTGCAAATTTGTCTTCATGATTAAAATGTATTTGCAGCCCCACAATCAACACTAATGCAGAATGGAAAAACATCAAGGCTGGATTGCACAATCTTTTAAAAACCTTTTGTTGATTCTTCATGAATTTCACATATGTACCCCAATCCCCCTTACCTCCCTCTTCTTTTCCCTCTTTTTTATTGGTTATTTTATTTACATTTCAAATGTTATCCCCCTTCCCAGTTTCCCCTCCACAAGCCCCCTATCCCCGCCTCCTTCTCCATGCCTCTACTACGCTGCTTCAGCAGCCTAGTGTTCCCATATTTTGGATCATCAAGCGTCCACAGGACCAAGGTGATGCCAGATAAGTCAGTCCTCTACTACATATCCAGCTGGAGTCATGGGTACTCCCTGTGTACTCTTTGGTTGGTGGTTTGTCCCTGGGAGCTTTGAGGGGGCGTCTGGTTGGTTGATATTTTTGTTCTTCCTATGAAGTTGCAAACCCCTTCAGCTCCTACAGTTCTTGCCTTAACTTCCCCTATTTGGATCCCTGCACTTAGTCCAATGATTGGCTGTATATATCCGCATCTGTATTGGTCTGGCTCTGGAAGAGTCTCTTAGGGGACAGTTATACCGGGCTCCTGTCAGTAAGCGCTTCTTGGCATCAGCAATGGTATCTGGGTTTGGTGTCACTAGATGGAATGGATCCCTACGTGGGGCAGTCTCTGGATGTCCTTTCCTTCCATTTCTGTGCAACCCATCCTTCCCCCCCAAAAAGAACAAACAAACAAACAAACAAACAAGGAAAAATGAAAAAAAAAACTTGGCATGGAAGCTCAGGTGTGTCATAGAGTGTCACACAGTATACCCTTTACAAACAAACATTTGTTATCATTAGTCATTGATCTGTTTGAAGCCTCTGGCTTCTGCTGCACTGTCAATACTGGATCCTCACCACTATCCAAAGAGAGGCACCCAAGCACCTGCCCTGTAAGAAAATATGTGATAGAGAGATGGGAAAGAGGGAGTATGCCCTGGAGAGATGGGTGAGAATTTGAAGCCAAGAGGTTCAAGGAGAGAACTGGCAGATATAAGGATCACACATTTTTAGCAGAGGTTAAACTCTGGGTCTTCCCTCTTCAGCTTTCATTCCGTAAACAAGCGTCCCGTTTGTGTTTTATTGGATACTGTGCATTTACAGTTTCGTGCTTTATGTTCATCTATTCAAACTTTAAAGATTTTTTTATGGTTCTTAAAATCTGGAAGCCATGGTGCACTTTATGCAGAAATTTCTGAGTTGGATAAATTTTCTTAAGATGGTAGTTACAGCACTGGTGATCATGAGCAAAGCATGAATTAATCAATAGTATATATTAATGAAGAGGCTTTTATGAAACACAGATGAGGTCCATGTGGTGGTTTGAACAATGGCCTGCATAGGCTCATACAGTTGGATGTTTAGTCACTAGGGAATGGTATTATTGGTGAAGGATGTGGCCTTGTTTGGAGTAGGTATGACTTGTTGGAGCAAGTGTGTCACTGGACCTGGGATTGGAGGTTCCAAAGCCCACACCTAGCCCAGGGTCTTTCCTTCTCTTTGACTGCTGCCTGAGGATAAGGGTATTGTTCTCAGCTAATTCTTCAGCATCATGCTTGCTTGTGTGCTGCTGTGCTCCCTGCCATGATAATGGACCAACCTTCCAAAGCTGTAAGACCCCAATTAAATGATTTCTTGTATAAAAGTTGTCTTGATCATGGTGTGTCTTCACAGCAATAGAACAGTGACTAGTTAGTTAATGGCCAAATTGTGACAGAGGTTTGAGGACCATAATCCTGATTCCATTTCACAAGAGTTCAAACTTTCCAAACTTTCTGTTTACTATGTCTTTACATTAACTATCACAAATGAGAAAGAAATATTTTACTTCTGGGAGAAGATGATAAAAATGTGATCTGAATATGCAAAAAGGGTGTTACTCAGAACTGTCATACTCAAACACTGAGAAAAAGAATCAGTAATAATTCCATAAGTAAGCAAAAACATCTCTATGTCCTACAAATTTTTATGAAGAATCAAAGCTCAGTAAAACTTTGGTTTTGGTTTATGATAAAAAAGAGACACTTGCAGAACTGCTCCCTGGTTTGACTTGTTGTCTCTAGGAACATGGAAGTCCAGGTGTTTCATTGTCTCTTTGAATCTTTGTTCTCTTATCAAATCTCATTTCTAGCCTGGACAAGCATTCTTTTCTTCAAGGTAGGAGTAATTACTATGGAAATTCTTAAAGAGACACATAACTGAAATTGGAGACTCTGGAGTGGAAATTTTCACTCTTTCTACTTTTTATTCTGCAGTTTCTTTCTCTTAGCACTTACATCCATTATTACTGTATTCTCCTGTCCACTTGGCTGTGCTGTCCTTGATTTGACTCAGGTCCCTTCCACCTGACTCTTTCTTCCCCTCCTGTGCCTTTAAGGAGCCTTCTGGAATTCTTGCTCTGAGATAAGAATGGAGGGCTCTGCCTCACTTCTGACAGGCTTCTAATCTTTGTGCTGTTCTGCTGCATAATCTGATCAAAACTGTCTTTCTTATACACAGCCTCTCTCTTGTCTTGTCTTGTCTTGTCTTGTCTTGTCTTTTCTTTTCTCTTTTGTTTTCTTTTCTTTTCTTTTGTTTTCTTTTCTTTTCTTTCCTTTTTTCTTCTTTTCTCTTTTCTCTCCTTCCTTCCTTCCTCTCTCTCTCTCTCTCTCTCTCTCTCTCTTTCTTTCTTTCTTCCTTTCCTTCCAACTCACTGAGGGCCAAGAGGCAATTGAGGTGCTGGTCTCCACTCTTCCAATCAAAACATTTCTCATCTTACACAATCCTTCAAGTTGGCAATGGCTTCTCTACTGCCAGAATAGAAAAAATGGCCTTAGACTTCAATTTTGAGGAAAATATTTTAATTCCTTTTAAAAATCAAAAGACTAGTGATTGTAAGCACCTGATGTGACATTTATTTTATTCTGACACACCACTCACCCATTAAACATCTTCAATGTTTATGTTTTCATATAAAGAAGTGGCTGATCTGTCTCAGGCCACCGAGTCGTATATGGCTTTGCTTCAGATCTCTACATATCTCCCAGCTTTTTTGTTTGTTTTTGTTTGTTTGTTTTTGTTTTTCGAGACAGGGTTTCTCTGTATAGCCCTGGCTGTCCTGGAACTCACTTTGTAGACCAGGCTGGCCTCAAACTCAGAAATCTGCCTGCCTCTGCCTCCTGAGTACTGTGATTAAAGGCGTGCACCACCACACCCGGCTTATCTCCCATATTTGTGACCAGAGTCAACATGTCCTTCCCTTACTTACCCGAGGGTCAGGAACATGCCCTTATTCTTTCACTTAGGCCTTTGTTTTCTTTGAAATCTATACTATAATATCTGGAGTTAAGCCACCATGTTTTGAAAAACAATGGACTGGAGTGTGTATGTGTGTGTGTTTGTGTTGTGTGTGTATGTGTGTGTGTGTACAAGAACATTTGCACAGGTGTGTGCAGAATTGAGCAATAAGAACAGGTCATGGGTAACATTGGTGTACAGTACTTCCTGTTCAGCCACATCATTATAGGCATTGAGGAAAGATAGAGTCTACATGGAGAGGTTACCATCAGCCCTTGGGAGAAGGCCTATAGCAGAAATGGTATAATCAATAGAGGCCAAAGTCAAAACAAAAGACATTGGTGTGCTCATCTGTATTAGGGTTTTACTGCTGTGAACAGACACCATGACAAAGGCAAGTCTTATAAAAACAACATTTAATTGCGGCTGGCTTTCAGGTTCAGAGGTTCAGTCCTTTATCATCAAGGTGGGAGCATGGCAGTATCCAGGCAGGCATGCCGCAGGCAGAGCTGAGAGTTCTACATCTTCATCTAAAGGCTGCTAGTAGAAGACTGACTTCCAGACAGCTAGGGTGAAGGTCTTAAACCCACACCCACAGTGACACACCTATTCCAACCAGGTCACACCTATTCCAACAAGGCCACACCTCCAGATAGTGCCACTCCCTGGTCCAAGAATATACAAACCATCACATCATCTTTCACAACTGGTAGAGAGAGCAGAGGGGTAGACCACTTCACTTAGAGGGCTTTCCAGGCTTTGGAAGTGTGCTTCCATGGTAGAGCCCTCACTTATCTTGCACTAGGCCTAAGCTTGTTCCCAGTACAGGAAGATAAACATTTGCTTGCCTTCTAGCCCTGGCTCCATAGACCACATCCTACTCCCCGAGAATCTCCAGCTCTGTAAGCAGCCTTCAAATTTCCAAGGTGTCTGATCGTAACCTGAAGGGAAGGAAGAGTAAACATTCATCAAGGCAGAGATTAGGAAACAATCCTGAGTCTGTATTCCCTGCAATTTCCCAGTTGCTTGAGGTGCAAAGGAGAAAAGCTCCAAGCTTTGTGCAAGGGGCTCCCAGGGGTCACTAGACAGATAGAAGACAAAGACATCTTTCAAGGTATAAAAACCTGGGGCCAAACAACAATGCTGGCCAGATGTGCTGTGTTCAGGGTCTGCTCTAACGGAAGAAAGAATGTCTAAGGTCAGATGATGATCTAACATCTCTGTCTTTGTCTGTCTGTGTGTCCTCCCCCCCCTCCCCCTCCCTCTCCTGCTCCACCCTCTCCCTCTCCCTCCACCCTCTCCCTCTCCCCTCCCTCTCCTTCTCCTCCCTCTCCCTCCACCCTCTCCCTCTACCCTCTACCCTCCACTCTCTCCCTCCACACTCTCCCTCCCCCTCCCCCCCATTCTTAATGTGGAAGATGATCTGTGTGCAGATACAAGCTCTAATTAATGAATTAATGGAGTACTGGAAGGAAAGACAAAATTGTTTTATGAAGTCATCCTGAGATTCAAATCACATAAATGGCCCTGCCAGCCTCCTTCTGAAAAAGAAAATTGGTATCTTAGGTTCTGTAGGTGTTAATTCTTCCACTGATCTGCAAACCTTTCTCCAACTCTGAGCTCAGTCTTTTAACCTATTGAACTTGCAAACTTAGCCTTCTCACATAAGGAAGAATAGAAATTAAAATTCCTTTTTCTTGGTTTGTTTGTTAAGCATTAAATTTATTGCATTTCTTCTGGGGGAAAAAAAGGGATTTTAATCTGATTTTCTCCAAGGGATGCCCTGGGGTTATTTAGTTTACTATTCATCCTCGTATTTAAAAGATTAACAATTAATAAACACAGGGATTTGTAAATTCTCGCTGTCATCCACCAAGAAGCCATTACTCAAAAGATAAGCAATTTTACATCAATCACTCTTCTTCTGAGTGTCAATGTCTGCCCCTGTTCTTGGATATTTAGTGAATACTAGAAAGCAAAACTCATATCCTATGCTGAAGGGCATGTGCTGGAAAAGCAAATGCATGTGTAACAATAGCAAATAATAAAATAAAAAAGTACCAACAGCCACAGCAGGACACCTTATGAATTCTAAGTGTTCCACACAGACGCCGCGTAAGTGAAGCTTATGACTTATGTATAATTCTCACCTGAAATATGCATTTGCTTTGCATGGTTGTAATCATCTCATCCATAGGACATGCAAATCCCCTGTTCAAATGAAATGGAAAAAGGATAGGTCCCTTTCTTGAGCTGAGATTGTTTCTGATGCTGAAAAAAAAAAAGGATAATCATAAACAACAGAAAAGGATTCATGCAAAAATACTTTATTTTTACATTTTTTTTTGTTTTTGTGCAAGATTTCATTAAATGTCTTTAGAGAGAACCATTCATCTCCAGTTGCAGCTGCCAAGACTGAGTTTTTCAGTTGTCTTGAGTTTTTCAGTTGTCTCACAAAGTGCTGGTTTCTAGATGGGATTTTCATACGTTTAATTTTTGATAGCAGATGCCAACTCCTGACACTTTCCCCCACTATACTCTTTAGCCACTGGTATCTCCAACTCTTCTTGGACCTACTGACTTCTCTAACCTCTCCTTTCAAGTCTCTTCCTAACTCCAGTCAATGTTTTGTTTCTTGGACTTTACCTATATTAATTCCACAATTAACAGCTAGAGCCTGAGATTTACATATGAGAAAGAAGATGAGGGTTTGTCTTTCTGAGCCTGAGTCACCTCACATATTTCCATCTCCACAGAAAGATGCTCAAGTCATGAGATGACTATTCAATCAAGGTTTAGAAAAGATTAGTCTTTAGAATGGGCTTGTACCACAGGAAAAACCTTTTATTCTGGACAGTGAAAAACCTTTCAGTAATTCTGAAATTGACTGTGAAGCTGAGTTTGGAGATGCATTCAAAACATAGTCAGATCACACGAAGCACCTACACACCAAGTGCTATCAAAGATCAAAACAGCAGTTAGCTTAATGTCACCCTTAGAAATGGCCATTTACTTATGTAGCTATAGATTACTTTTAGCTCAAGTTATAAATAATTAAATATACTAAGATGCTTTTATTTTTATCACAGGCCTGTTGAGCAGGGAGATACCAGTACTCTTGTAGAGAGTCCCAGCAGAAATTATACAGTGAATATCAAAACCACATATGGAAACTACAGATATCTAAAGAGACCTGACTGTTGAACACCTATAATCCTAGCATCCTGGAGGCTGAGGATGGAGTATTTCTGCGAATTTGAAGTCGTTCTTGGCTACATAGTTTTTTCAAGGTCATACTAGGACAGTTATACTCTTTTAAATCCATTACCCTCAGAAGAAAGGTGGGAAAGGAGAATACAGCTGACAGAAAGAATGTCATTGAATCTGCTAACTAAACGCAAGGTATATTTTCAGAGCTCTCTTTGAAGGCACTTGATATTTACCTTGGAATCTAACCATTAAATACATTGTTTAATTCAAATTCTTGAATATCAAGAACATTCTCTACTAAAGATCCTCAGTGGGGTGGAGAATAGACATGTTACAGGTGTGTGTGTGTGTGTGTGTGTGTGTGTGTGTGTGTGTGTGTGTGGTGGAGGAAGGTTAAGTTGGAACTACTTTTATAACCATAGGGGTCTTGGTCAACCCTCAAAACAATATTCACCTCAGTGTCTAGCTAATTTGAGGAGGACAAACGGTTCATAGTCTAAAAGAGTTTATTAACAACTTTTGTCTATGGCATCTTAGCAAGAATGGCTCTTGGAGGTAAGCTGTTTCCTTCATCACAGAATCTGACTTTCTCAACCATCCCTCATTTCTCAAACCATGGGACTTCTAAATCTCATCCTTGTTGACAAGGAAGAAACTCTCTTTCCTCTTAGAAGGGAACCTAGTGTATAACCTGAATCACCCACATATTTTCCTTTGCTGGCATGTCACCCATTGAAGGCTTCACACTGTTGTGCAAGATGACTTTCCCGAAAAAGATAAACACAGTGTCTCAGTTTGAATTTTATTGCTGTGAAGAGAAACCATAACCACAATTCTTAATTGAGGCTGATTTACAGTTTCAGAAGTTTAGTTCATTATCATTCTGACAGGAACCATGGCAGTATACAGTCAGGCATGGGTGTTGATCCACAGGCAGCAGAAGGAGACTGTGTCACACTGCCCAGACTTGAGCTTATAAGACCTGAAATCTTGCCTCCACAGTAACATACTTCCTCCAACAAGGCCACACCTACTCTAACAAGGCCCCCTAGGAGTGCCACCCACTATGGTCAAACATTCAAACACACAAATAAATCTATCAGGAACATGCTTATTCAAAGCACTATGAACAGTAACTTTTATCTACATATAGAAATGAACATATGTTAATAATTATCTTCTGCTCATTAATCAATGAAAGTACTGGAATCAAACAGCTGTCATAAATACATGCAAATTAGAAATATGAAGCCAAGCATGATTTTTGAGAAGTCAATTGCATTTGTCTATAGGAATTATTTTGTATTGTAAATTATAGTTGCAAAACATTAAAATAGATCAAAGTCAACAGAACACTAACACCATATAATCTTGAAATAGTCAACACTTCACAGTTCCTATTGCAGACCATGGCTCCAAATCTCTCCACCCGTTGTTTTCTGGCTTTCCTCCTTTGGGTGGCTTGATTTGTGGTTTCCCCCCCTCAGTTTTAGATTTTAAAGTCTTCGCTCTCAGTTACTCTAGAATGTAACCTTATTTGAACAAAAGGTATTAGAATTTCACTGTGAAGCTGTCCTACAAAAGTACCCTATTTTAGTATGACTGGTTTCCTTGGAAAAAAGGGAAATACAGACTCAGACAACTGAAGAGAGAGAATATCATATACAAGTGATATCACATTAGCTAAGGAAACACACAGGTTACAGGTAAACCATCAGAAACCAAATCAATCAACACTCAATAGATT
Organism: Mus musculus; assembly: GCF_000001635.26. Classification (NCBI taxonomy): domain Eukaryota; kingdom Metazoa; phylum Chordata; class Mammalia; order Rodentia; family Muridae; genus Mus; species Mus musculus. The sequence goes on along the minus strand of NC_000084.6, from coordinate 30,248,521 downwards.
CTTCATCATGATTCTCTGAAGGAATCAACCTCGTTGATCTTGATCTTGGACTTTTAGGTACACCACCAGGGGTATTTTGTGTACCTATCTTAGAAGACTGATTTGTTGTCCTTCCCTATGTAATGATAGCATCTTCTTTCAAGGAACTCAAGTTGTATTCTCTGTTCAGAACACTCTCTAAGTCAGGACCATTGTAGTTTTCAGTCATTTAAGCAGTGTCTATCCACCCTTCATAGTTATACTTCATCAGCTCTTTGTTTGTTTGTTTGTTTGTTTGTTTTTTCAAGACAGGGTTTCTCTGTGCAGCCCTGGCTGTCCTGGAACTCACTCTGTAGACCAGGCTGGCCTCGAACTCAGAAATCCACCTGCCTCTGCCTCCCAAGTTCTGGGATTAAAGGCGTTCGCCACCACAGCCTGGCTTCATCAGCTCTTTATAGCCCTGTAGCATCTGCCTGTCAACACTGTATGGATGGGCTTCTATAGTTTGTGTGTTACTTCTTATACTTATAGCTAGTTACAGGTGGCTCTGGTCATTTGTTGAAGTGATTTGCTACAAAATACTATAACCAGTAAGCTACCAGACACAGAAGCATTTCTACAGTGGGAGATACAGTGTTAGTTTTCCACAAGTCACTAGTTACACTATTTTCATTAGCCAATGTATAATCTCACTTTCTGCATGTTTGTGTTTAAAGGCAACTTGTTGATATATATTTTCAGTTAATGAGAACTGAATTCTTAGCCAGTAGCATTATAATTCATTCCCAAAGGTAGGGAACTATGCTGGCTGGTATTGTGTGTCAACTTGATACAAGCTGGAGTTATCACGGAGAAGGAGCTTCCCTTGAGGAAATGCCTCCATAAGATACAGCTATGGGGCATTTTCTCAACTAGTGATCAAGGGTGGGAGGGCCCATTGTGAGTGATGCCATTCCTGGGCTGGGAGTCTTGGGTTCTATAAGAAAGCAAGTTGAGCAAGCCAGGGGAAGCAATCCAGTAAGCAGCATTCCTCCATGGCCTCTGGATTAGTTCCTTCTTCCTGACCTGCTTGAGTTCCAGTCCTGACTTCTTTGGTGATGAACAGCAATGTGGAAAGTGTAAGCTGAACAAACCCTTTCCTCCCCAACTTGCTTCTTGGCCATGATGTTTTTCGAAGAAATACAAACCCCGACTAAGACAAGAATCTAATGTGTCGCCTCAGTAAAGCATATGTCAACCTTCTTATAATTATTTTATTTTATTTTATTTTATTTTATTTTATTTTATTTGTTTTTTTCGAGACAGGGTTTCTCTGTGTAGCCCTGGCTGTCCTGGAACTCACTCTGTAGACCAGGCTGGCCTCGAACTCAGATATTCTCCTGCCTCTGCCTCCCAAGTGCTGGGATTAAAGGCGTGCGCCACCACGCCCAGCTTTTTAAAAGCACCCAGTAGTACAGTGCTGAAGTGCTGGGCTTGGAAGCCATTTCAAACAGTCACAAAACAACTACAGTTACAAGTGTGTATTCAAATGCTGATTTCTCTGCCCAGATGTCCAGAGACGGTCTAAGCATGCAGGCATTGTCATAAATATTGAAATATCTCCTGTATCAAAGTGGTGTAAAGTATGCTCCCAGATTATCTCTGATTGCTTAATAAAAGGCTGAACAGCCAATGATTGGGCAGAGGAGATAAAAAGGCTGGTCTTCTGCTATCATCCAGCAGGTTCCAGGGAGAAGTGCTAAGAGAAGGAGTTGGCTAAGGGGCAGACGAGGTCAGGCATGAGGAGGAAGCACCAAGGGTGTTTGCCATGGGAACACAAATGGAACAGAGCAAGCCAAGGAAAACTCGGACTGCAAATAACATGGGGTCTGTGGCTGGGATGTAGATAGCACAGAGGTTTAGAATAGATTAGAATGTGCCCAGTCAAAGTGCTTAAAGCTTGCTAGTAAACATAATAGATCCATCTCAACTATTCGGGAGCTAAGTGGGTTAGAAAAACTTCCACAGTAAAATTTCATCTTACAAGACTTCAGAAAATGTACTTGTTTAGCATATAATATCTGAAGCAAGAAGCCATGTTTGACATCAGTGGCAATGTATGTGTTGGGATGCTGTGATATTAACTTTGGCATTGTTCTAGTATGCTTCTTTGTGGCTGTGATAAACACAGCAATAAAAGGTTTATTTCATCTCACAGGTTCCAGACCATCATCAAAGGGAGGCCTAGGCCAGAACTCAAAAAACATAGACTTAAGCAGAAACCATGGTGGGATGTTTTACTGGTTTGTTCCCATAATATAGTCCAAGGCATTAAAGCCACATAGTATGTTTTTTGTTTTGTTTTATTTTGTTTGTTTGGTTTGTTTTATTTTTTTTTCCTAGCAGTACCAGAGACTGATACTAAGTTTTGTTGTAGTTTGATTTTTGTTGTTGTGATAAAACTCTGACCAAAACTAACATTGGGAGTTGTGATGGTTTGTATATGCTCAGCCCAGGGAGTGGCACTATTAGAAAGTGTGGTTTTGTTGGAGTAGGTATGTCACTGTGGATGTGGGCTTTAAGACCCTCATCCTAACTGCCTGGAAGTCAGTAGTCTCATAGCAGACTACTGATGAACACGTAGAACTCTCAGGTCCTCCTGCACCATGTCTGCCTGGATGCTGTTGAGCTCCCACCTTGATAAGCTGAACCCTGAACCTGAAAGCCAGCCCTAATTAAATGCTTATAAGACTTGCCTTTGTCATGGTGTCTGTACACAGCAGTAAAGCTCTAACTAAAACAGGAGTAAAGGATTTATTTCAGCTTACAGATTATAGTCTATCCTCAACTGAAGCCAATGCAGGAACTGAAGCCAATGCAGGAACTGAAGCAGGGGCTACGGAAGAATGCTGCTTTCTCTCTGACTTCTTTAGCTACAATTCTCATACAGCTCAGGCCCACTTTTACAGGATGCCGTTGACCTGGGTGGACTGGGTAGTTTAAGTGAGAATGTCCTCCTATAGGCTCACATATTAATGATTAAATGCCTATTTGTTGTAAATGTTTGGGATGGATTAGGAGGTATGGCCTCATTGGAAGGTATGTGTCACTCAGGTTGGGCTTTGAAGGTTCTAAACCCCATGCTACTTCCAGTTAGATCTCTCTCTGCCTTGTTTGTGAATCAGGTGTGAGCTCTCAGCTACTGCTTTAGTACCATGCCTTCCAGTCTGCTAGCATGATCCCTGCCATAATGATCCTAGACTCAAACTCTGAAACTATAAATCGTCATTAAATTTTTATTCTGGAAGTTGTCTTTGTTGTGGTGATTTGTCACATCAGTAGAAAAATAACAATGGAACTACGCCAATACTTAGCAATCCAGAATTTCATTTTGATCGTGTAACTCCTCAATTGAGATTCCTTTTTTCCAAGTATGTCCAGATTTCTGTAAGGTTCACAAAAACTAACTGGAATATCTGTATTATAGTTAGAAAAGGCACCTGTGGCTATCTGAAATCCATGCCTAAGAACTGTATAATTAAGATTTACAAACCAAAGAAAATCATACATAATATTAAAATGTTACAAGATGAAAATTTATTTAGGATTGTTTTCTATGATATTAGAACCTTCACAATGTGTTGACAATCTAAAGAAATAGTTGTACTTGTGTGTTTTCCTGATGACTTAGTGGGGCAATGGACTATTAAGAATTATAATTGGGTTGCAACCCCATAGGAAGAACAACAATATCAACCAACCAACCCCCGCAGAGCTCACAAGGACTAAACCACTGACCAAAGAGAACACTTGGATGGACCCACAGCTCCAGACGAATATGTAGCAGAGGATGGCCTTGTTGGGAATCAATGGGAGGAGAAGCCTTTGGTCTTGTGAAGGCTCGATGCCCCAGTGTAGGGGAATGTCAGGGCGGGGAGGTGGGGATGAGTGTGTGGGTGAACACCCTTATAGAAGCAGGGAGAATGGGCTAGTGGGTTTCAGGAGGGGAAACCAGGAAATGGGATAACATTAGAAATGTAAATAAAGAAAATATCCAATAAAAGAAAGAAAAAGAAAGAATTATAATTGAACATGGACAAAGACAAAATGGTCATAAACTAGGGAAGATTGATTAAGGCTTGAGTACTGAGATTTCTGTGATCCATCTTCAAAGACAAATATGCATCTTTCTTCTGGGCACAGAAAGGATTCCTTTCAAGTGAGGCTCTCCGGGACAATCAGAACTACTTCCATGTCATAGCCTGCTTGCTTTGGAGTGATCCTTCCTATTCTGATGTGCTCTGAATTGTCGTGGCACTGGATCATAATGCTGAGTCCTAGACCCTGCTTGGGGGTGGGGGGCGGGCATGAACTTGAAGCTTGATACACTTGCATTAGTCACAAGAATTGTTTATAAGTGTTTGAGTATCCTACTGGACGTCTGCCATGAGACTGGAACTCTGTGGACCTCTAACCATGACTGTGGAGGACCTCTTGCTGCCATGGATACTTTCTACCACTCTATCTCATTTTATTCTCACAATAAACCCATCTTAGATAGGAGAACACAGAGAAATTGCTAGAATTTGCCTAGAGGCACTCATTAGTAAGGTCTCCCTATTTCTCTCTATATGTATACCCAGACCTCTTCTTTAATGGATGTAAATGTGTGTCAGCATGCATGTATGTATAAATGAATGGACCAGTATGCTATCTTTGCTGTTGTTTAAAGTACAACATGAAAAGTAGATTCCTTACTTGTTACTTGATGGTCTGTTAACATATTACGGCAAATCTTTTATTATCTAGGCTATATGCTCTTTTTGTAATGTAAGTGTCCTGCAGTCTAGCATTCTAAAGGGAAGGCCCAACCATTCGTGTTTTGTAACAGCAGACAGGTTTAGGAAGTATCAGTAATAGTGAGTTCTCTGCAATGTCTCTTACATGACAAATAACTAGGTCTTGGGAATTCAAGGGCACTCTTAAGGGGTTCCTTATCAAGGGAAGAGACAGTGGAACTATTTAGTATGCCAGGACCTAAGGAAATGTACATATAGTTACCAGGACGCACAAGACTTATGAACTACAGAAAGATCAGCTACTTAATAGTAAAACTTAATAGGAAAAGGAGGCAAGGAACTACCCTTAGAAGATGGTAGTATTTAGCTTAATTCTCTCTCTCACTCTCTCTCTCTCTCTCTCTCTCTCTCTCTCTCTCTCTCTGTATGTCTGTGTGTCTGTGTGTCTGTGTCTGTGTAAAGGGTGGTCATCACTATCTAAAACTGTCTGTCATTTGTGGCTATCTCTGGAAGAACAAGGCATTATGGAGGAGAAAAGATGCACTGTGGAAGTTTTTACTCTATGGCTCATTCTACTCTATGCCTCCTCCTTCCCACCTTACTGTCATCTCTCAAGCCTTTCAGAATCAGACAGGCTACTCAATAATGAGTAACACAGGGCACATGAGAGTCTTTCCTTTACACATTCCTTTTCTGTTCTTCCTACTTCTCTTTTGTAAGTTTATTCTTGCTAAATTAGCAGTGAGAACTCCAAACTTAATATTTCTTGGACTCAACAGTATAGAGTTCTGTGTTGCTCACAGTGTTGAGAGTTTTTACCTCTTTGGGAATATCGGCCTTTTCACAATGCTGATGCCTTTTTTTTTTTTTTTTTTTGGCCTGGGTTAGTTCTGTGAAGTTAGTTCTGAATGTTTTCATAATATTCCCCTGGTAGTTCGAAGTGGGAAAAGATTTATTTTAAAGGGAAGAAAAATAGATCATTATTTCAGCCCCAGAGTCACAAGGTAAGAAAGGAAACTTGGAATATGTGAATGCAATACTCCCAACTCAAACTGTAAACCACCCCGGGCTCTGCCCAGATCATTTCAATTACAGAAGAGAGCCGCTGCTCCAGAGTCATATTTATATTGTTTTTTAAAGGAAGAAAAGGCAATTTAATATTTAGACTCTATTATTCAAATATTCTTTACTCTGGAATTCGAAAATAATGAATTTCATCCATATCAAATTTCTTCTAATTTTAATACTACCTAAGTAAGTGCAAAAAGAAGCATTCGTTTTTGTGACATTTCACACACCCCCTTTCATTAGTGCATAGTTATTATGCCTTAGGCTGTAAACAGTTTCACCTTAAAAAACACACACATACTTCTAATACACAAAAGATACTTAAAAGGTTCACTGATTTGCATGTTCCCTAAGGGTGTCCTTATCAAACTGTGTTCAACAATGTTTTCCCATAGAAAATTCAGGAATTTATGTGGTATGTGTTTTCTTATGCTACTAAAAACCATAATGTTGCCAACACTACCGTCCCCAAACAACCATGTATCCAAGAATACATGTTAAAGCAGTTCTTAACTTTCTTAGCCCTCTGACCCTTTTAATACAGTTCCTTGTGATATGCTGACCCCCCCAAACATAAAATTGTTTCATTGCTACTTTATAACTGTAATTTTGCTACTGTTATGAATTGTAATTTAAACATTTGATATGTAACCCAAAATGGCCTTGACCCACAGGTTGAGAACCACTGTTTTAATGACACCATCACTATTTCAGATTAAAAATTGAGTAGTCACATTTCAATGGGAAAATCAGACGTGACAGGCAAGAAGCATCCATCACTTGCTAGGGGGACTGGGGACATTTCAGAAGCTAAAGCAGTTTCAACAGAGCTGGGAGAAATACATGATGTAAACATGAACTAGGAATATGGTCTTCTCACTTTCAACATAAATACACATTTAACTACATGTTTTCACAGTGCGCTGAAAGACCCAGGATGTGAAAACTGCTTATTTTCTCAACTGACAGAAAGAGTGGTGTTAATATGATTGGAAACTGTCTTTTGAAATGAAGTGAAGGACAAGTGATCTAGCCTAAGAAAAGAAGTAAGGTGTTAGGAAAATGAGCCCAGCAAGGTGGGACATAAACACTCTTCTGTTTCTCTCACTACATTTCAACAGCTGGACTCCTTGCTAAAAAAGACTGAGGGTCAGGGGTGCCACAGAGTGCAGAATCCAGGACAAATTAAGCACCTATTTTCAAAAGGAGAACCAGGAAAGCTACAATGTAAATGTGAAAAGAAAACAGATATGAACACTGATACAAACAATATATAAGAAGCCTGATAAAGACTTTAAAGCAGCTGCCATTGAGAGATTCAGTTATGAATCTTCCTGATGCAAAAACATAGGAATCCCAGCATAGAAGTAAAAATGTAAAGGAAATGAACAGAGTAAAGTATTAGAAATAAAAATAATGGTAACAGAAAGATTAATAGATGGATTTAGAGGTAGAGAAGTGAAGCTGTGAACTTGAGGCCAGGTCAATGGAATGGGCTTTACTTGACCAAAGTGAAAACATACTGACAAGATTAGAGTATTAGAGAGCAGAGCTAATCTTTAAATCTTTTGGATTTTCTAAAGAGAAGAGAGAGTGAAGAGTTATTCAAACAAATAGGGACTGGCATGTCCTCAAAGTTGATGAACAACAGAAATAGCACAGGTAAAAAATCTGAACCCATTCCAAATAAGTCGACCCAAAGCGTTGCCTCCTGCATGTACCTTTGTGTGACTACAGCTTCTAGAGCCAAAAGGGAAAAAAGCTTCTGGGTTACAGGGCCAGAACCAAAGAGTGCTCTTTTGTGTTACCAAAACCCTGTTTATGAAACAGAATTTATAAATGTTCAGTTTCAGATCTGGGGAACAAGGGACTGAGGCACATATTTTACCTATCAAAGCAGACCTGGACTCTAGGTTCTCCCAGCATCCCTCAGTTCCTACTTGACATACCCTGTCCTCAATGAGCTGCCCTTCCCCTGAGGCTCCTCCCTATACAATCCAGACATTTTGTTCTCCCTCTCCCTCTCCCTCTCCCTCTCCCTCTCCCTCTCCCTCTCCCTCTCCCTCTCCCTCTCCCTCTCCCTCTCCCTCTCCCTCTCCCTCTCCCTCTTCCTCTTCCTCTTCCTCTCCCTCTATTCCCCCCTTCCCTCTCCCTTCTCTTCTCCTTTTCTTCTCTCTGTGCACTCTTTCTCTCTTACTCTTACCCTCCTCCCACCTCTCTCCCCACAGAGATTCCCCTGGGACCAGTGAGCTCTCGTAAGAGCAGATTCTCAATAAACCTGCCTTTAATATAATCTAATCTGGCTTGGATCAGCTCATTTTACTGGCAGAGAACCTATCAATAAACAAATGTCAGAATGAGTCAGTTGGCTTGATCCTTTCCTGAAAACCTCAGAGAGAACACAACAGTCTTCTTACTTGCCAGGCTAGAACCCTAATTAAACTCACTACAGCACTAAGTCCAAAGAGAATGGAAATTCAGAATTTAAAGAATGAGGGAATGCATTATTTATAACTTGAGAAGCCAAAATAGTAAATTCTTCTCTAAAATTTTAAAGATTGGAAAGTTCCCATTCTTATCTAGGAGGTATTAATAGTTGATCAGGATTTTTATAAAGATGGCCTGTATGTATTTTTAAATTTTTAGAAACCGACCTCGTCAGACCACTAAGATAGTAATTTCACACTCCACATGACTGTAACTGAATGAAAGATTGGTTAAATGCCCATTTTACTAATTTCTAATTACTAAGATCTTTAAGGCTCAAAAATTCCTGAGACCTAGGCCTGGGGAAGAGGGGAGATGCAATCATTGATTTACCTTGACTTAGTTCGACACACTGTTTTTCATTCCACAGATAGGTATTCTCATCTTGTATTTATATGTTCTTAAGTTCTCATCTTATATTCACATTTTTTTTCCTGTTCTGGCCATAGATTGGTCAATTTAAATAAATTCTAGTGCTAAAACCCAAAGAGATAACTTTTGTCCTGGTCTGGCTTCTCCAACTGCAGTCTAGGAGGCTGGATTGCAAGGTAAACACACACGTAAAAAGCGCACACAATCTGTAAAGTAAGGGTCTCCTAGAAGGTAGATTGACTGGTTGACATGACAGTCCATTAGGCTGTGTGTGCTGTAACCCCAACACTAGAGAAGCTGAAGCAGGATAATTTTGATCTCTATGATAGTACAGGTTAAAATGAAAGGCTTTTTTTTTTTAATTTGGTTTTTCGAGACAGGGTTTCTCTGTGCAGCCCTGGCTGTCCTGGAACTCACTCTGTAGACCAGGCTGGCCTTGATCTCAGAAATCCGCCTGCCTCTACCTCCCAAGTGCTGGGATTAAAGGTGTGTGCCACCACACCCAGCGAAAGGCTTTTTTAATAGCCTGGAAAGCAGTAACAATAACAGCAGCCACAAAAGGAAGATGCCATTGCTGTTGCTGTCGATTGTTGCAGCTTATTTCTCTTTCCTTCTTGCTTTTGTTTTGTTCATGACATTTTTTATCAGACACATAATCACTGACACTAACCTTGCTGATCTTGTCTATCCCTGGTCTATGCTGACCTTGACCTATTCTCGATTTTGACGGGATAGTGTTATTACATTAGTGTGCATCATACTAGTTTCCTTTACCTTTTTGTGAAATAGATCATATTCTAACTCATCTGCAATGTACCAATAGACAAACACTAGGAGAGCCTGTCATGTTGTCCACATGATGTGTCAAGAAGAATGTGATATACTAAATTATATGTCTGAGAAAGATTGAGAAGCCAGTAACATACTCTTTTAGCTCCTGTATTGCTTGGGCCAAGATGAGGATTCTGTTTTTAGTTCCTGTGCATGTCATCACATGCTCCCATCTCTTTTTCTACTTTTGCCATCCTTAGGAAAAATGCATTTGAGAGATGGGAGTAGGTGGGAGATGGTGTTTGGGTCACGTTAGAGGTTGTTATGAGTAGCTACATAGCCATACCACGAAGATTAAGTATTCAGCTCTACTCCTCTGCAACATCTTGATACTGAAATTATGAAAATTTATCCATTCTTCAACCCTAAGCCATTAGAAGAGGAAGAATAACTGGACTCAAGAGCCTTTCATCTCTCAAGTATAAATGGAGTTAGGGCTACGGAGAACAACAGCTTTTTATTTTCATGGTATTTCTACAAAACATTTCTTTTCTCCTTTAAAGGTAACTGATATAAAATAATTTTCTCTGTTGATGAGTGGGGGATAGGTAATGAGAATGGAAAAACTCTCATGGCACACGTGCAATGTTATCACACTGAATGTCAAGTCTGTGAGTAGATTCCACTCACCCAGGGTAGCCTTGACCACGGCTTAGTAGTACATGGCACTATGTGGCTCTTCTATATGATAACTCCAGTTCAGAAAGCAGAGGTGATTATACATACTGGGATTTTGTTGGTTTCATTTTTGCTTTTGTTGTTGTCTCAAAAGTCATGGAAGACAGCATTTTGGAAGTGTTTCTAACAAGCATGATCAAGAAGAATGCAGGTGGGCATTTAGTTTACATATAGTTTCCAGTTGTTGGTAGCATCTTGTTGGGTAAAATACACACTCCTACCGTTTCAATGGCAGGTGGCTCTAACTTCACCACATTTTGATTTACATGAAAGGCTTTCCCAGAATCAGATGAGACAGAGAATATATTTTGTATTTAGACATAAAGCCTAGGAGGAGAATGGAAGAAAAAAAATCAATATTTGGTAATAGAACTCTTGGGCTGATTATTAAATAAAACTGGGGGAAATGTCATAAAACTACATCACTAGATTGTAAAGCTTCCGATGAAAAATGTCCAATGCCATCAAAACAGGCTGCAACATATCCTTCTCTGAAGTCTTCCTGAAACAACAACTTGCTCTTTTTTTTCTTAGAGTTTTCCAAGAAAACTCTACTGGTCCTAGAAATTATGATATTTAAGCCATTCTTTGTAAAACCTAAACATGAATACTGAAGTTTTTTTTCTTTAAGTCTTTAAATATCAGTATAGAGGTATGAATGACATGTCCTAACACAGTGAATTTAGTTCCTTTTAGCATATTGATAGTTTTAGCATGTAATATTACTGCATTTGGGTCACTTTAAAAAGAACCTTGTACCAGATCCCAGCTCCTCATTTTCTCCTTACCCCATTGCCTGAAAATCTTAAATCTATTTTCATAAATAGGTTTACCCATTGCAGGATTTTATTATTCTTTGAATTGTGTGATATGGGACTCAGTTCATATGGGCTGTTACAAAATATAAATGTTATGCCTTATAAGCTAAATGAAGTAACTTCTCACCATTCTAGGGACTGGGAAGTCGAAGATCAAGACACCAAGATCTGGTGCCAAGGCCTTTGCTTCCTCCCTTACAAATGGACTCTCTCTACAGGTCAAAAAGGACTGAGGTCTTGAGACTCTCTTGCACGGTCCCCACCACCTAATCATAGTCAAATAACATTTCAAATGGTAAATTTGGCAAGTGTTCTAGTTTGCTTTCTATTGTTGTGGCAAACACTATGACTTTAAAAATTAATTGAGAGGAAAGGGTTTATTTGATTTGTACATTATAGTCTATCACCAAGAGAAGTTAAGGCAAGAACTCAAGATAGGAAGCTAGAGGCAGGAACTGAAGCAGAGACCATGAAGGGGTGCTGCTCATTGGCTTGCTCCTCACGGCTTGCTCAGCCTGCTTTCCTATGGCACTCAGGACCACCAGTCCAGGGTTGGTCCTATCCACAATAGGGTGGTTGTGCTCACATCAATCACCAATCAAGAAAGTGCCACTATGGATTTGCTAACAGGACAATTGATGGAGGAATTAATCCATTGTGGATTTTTCCTCTTAGATGACTATTATTTCTGTCAAATTGATAAAACTAACAAACAGGTGGTAAAGCAATTCCAATTCAGACCAATTCTTTATGTCAGACTTCTTCCAATAAATGCTTTATATTCAATTTTATTAATGTATCAGCACTCAGCTACTTTTCATGGCTAAATGATATCTCTACCTGACTACATTTTATTTGTTTATTCACTCAATACTTGGTAGGAATTTATGTTGCCTGATCTTTGGCTGCTATGAGCAATGGTATACAAGTTGTAGTGTGCATGTGTGTTTGTGTTTTAAGTTCATTGGGGAATATTCCCAGGACTGGAATTGCTGAGTGATATGGTAGATGTGTACTTAACATTTTAGGAATGGTACATCTGTTTTTCCAAATGACTCTATCAGTTTTCATTCCATGTGATGGTAAGTCTTTAATTCTCAATTGCTGCAACCTGAGAAGAAAGCCTCAGGTGAGAAATTGTGCAGTGCTGGTTATATATTTTAAAATGTTTATTTAAACACTTTGCTGATTTCAAAAATTATTTTTTAAATGCATAGTATAACTATAACATCTGTATTCATAAATCAAGAGACATGATTTGCAAATGTTCTCTCTGATTCCATTTCACTCTCTTGGTGGTGTCTGTTAAAACACGGAGGTTTTAAATTTTGATGAAATTTATTTTATTTCTTTCTTGTCTCTGACTTTTAGTGGTGCATCTAAGAAAACATGGCCTAGTTGAAGGCCACAAAAATTTTACTCCCAGAATAAATTTTCTGTCTAGGAGGTTCAGTTCCAGCTCTGACATCTAGCCTATGGTCTGTTTTGAGTGACAGTTTCCTTTGGGTGAGATATCAATTCAACATCATTCCTTTACCTGAGAATATCAAGCTGTCCCAGCATCGTTTGTTGAAAAGATTACTCTTCTTCTCAGAATGAGTTGGCACCTTTGCTGAAAATCAGTTACCAGTAAGTACCTCTGTTGATTTCTACAATCCCAGGCCTCTTACCTTGATATGCATGATCACTCTTATGCAAGTACAGTATTGATATGCCACACTGCTAGGGACTTTGTAGTATTGCTTCCTAAATTTGAGTGAAAGACTATTTGTTTGGCTTGTCTTAGCATTACAAATTTGCTCAACACAGCTTTAAAGAATGGCTGAGTTTGACGGGAGTGTGGTGATAGGGGCCTCAGGCAACCTTTTAACAAATGGCCACTCTAAGCACCTGAGTCTTATCTACCTGAGGTGTTTCTAGGTGGTTTCCTGTCTGCAGAGCTGTGTATTTGCACCAAGTGCCAAGTGTCACTCTGCTATACTTGCGTTAGCTTTGAAGATCAGTTATCAGAGACTGTACTTCTGCCTGATTCTCTTCTTGGGCAAACTATCTCCTCAAGTTTAGTATGGATTGTTTTGTGGTTTCTCAGCACTGCTTAAACCAAGCACTGTCCTTTCTCTTTTCAACATTGTTGTTTTAACATTTACTCAAGTGGGTATGTTCTATTGTGATCCATGTGACCATGTTCTTTCCTGTATTTGTTTGTTAGAGGGGGGTTTAAGATTTTCTTATAAGCAATGTTGTATGTATGTCCTCATGTTTCTAGGTGACAATGCATCTTCTGGAGACATGTATCAGAACAGTATCTGCAGCATCCCTTCTCTTTCACTACATATTGAACTGCTCCCCACGGATCTTCACATGCCCCTTGCCGCTTACATCCTCCCTGGCATTGGTTTTTGTTGACTTCTTCATTTTTACCATTCTGGTACGTGTGCAACATAATCTTTGTGTCCCTGATCACCAGTTGGATGCCTTTTAAAACTGAACATTGGTTCCACCACTGCCACCTTGCACATATGGTTAAAATGGTACATTCCTAAGCACTCTGTGTGTGTGTGTGTGTGTGTGTGTAGCATGATATTGCTATTTTTACTTAGCATGTGGTTAAATATGACTCTCCAAACAACTGACTATTCCTGCTGTTGCTATTGTGGATTCTGTTGCCCCCTTTACCACCTCCAATATAGCTGTAACAAATAGTTATTCTGTGCCTAGAATGCTTATTATTCTGATTTCAATAAAACATTTTCAGAGACCTACACTGACTGAGCTTGGGAGTAGAAGTGTTTCAGCTTTCAGTTTTGTTTTTAATTTTGGAGTGTTCATATATCTATTATGAGGTACTTGGGCATGGTGTCCATGCTCAAATATAGATGCCACCTTCTGCACATAGTCTTCAGGTAATGTCTTATGCTTTAGTGTGCTTTCATTTGGCCTGTGATTGTCAACTAAGGACAAGGGTAGAATTGTCCACTTCTGGTATTATTTTGGTGCACAGAAAATTTCTGCTTCTTTGATTTCAGATTGTTGGATTAGGATGTTCAGTAAATATTGTATTTAACATCGATTTATTTTTGTGTGCGGTGTACAAAATTTCTCAGGCAGACCTTGACTACACTTTGTAGCCCATGCAAGCCTCGAACCACAAGATTCTCCTGCCTCACCTTCCCATATAACAGAATTACGTCACCAGATCAGAACAGATAATTTTTATTTTAAAGATAAGAAAGCCAAGGTTGAAGGGGTTGATGTTTGTAAAGTTACATAAGTACAGAGTGATGTATTTGTTTTTCAACTTACTAACTTGGTTTTTTAAAAAGATCCTTTTTCTGAAGACCTTTCTCTTATTCAGCCCCTGTTCCCAATCTCTCTCCTTATTTTCTCCATACTTACTCTGCTGTTCCTACAAGCTCAGCCACTTTCCAAATTTATCAGTAATATTGCAAGTTTTCCATTTTTACATATTTTAAGATGACTGGAGTTTCTTAAGCACACTCATGGGGGTTTGTTTTATACTTGGTCATTATTCTCAATGATGAGCCATTTTGTCCATGGCTTTACATTATATATCGAAGAATGAATTATGTCAAGTAACTTCAATTCAAGTTGTTGAGGAAGTGCTCCTGAGGTAGAGTCTGTGTCTCTGAACAGCGTTGGTGACTACACCTGACTGCTTGATGCAATCATTCAGCAGCAGCATTCGCATCGTCTGCGCATGTTCAGGGGGAATCTGAACTAGTATAAACTACAGCACTGTTCTAGATACTGTGTGATGCTTACAGTATATTTTATGCATAAAAATTGCTTCTTGACTGGTGGCTTGTTCTGCCACTTTAGGTATTGATAGCGATCTCAGAGAATCTGTCTTTCCTCATCTAGTCTACTGAACAATCATGTATTTCACATTTAACCTCCCCATGTGGCACAGACTTTGCTTGGCCCTGGAGTAATTATGTGATGGCTAATACTTAATTAGTTCCTGGTATAGGTGCCTCGATTACTTCTTATTCTGTCTCTGAAAAGGTAACTCTGATCCAGTTTTACAAATGAGGAAACTAAGGTTTAAGAAATTAGACAATAGGCTCAAGGCTACAAAATTTGTGAGTGCTGAACACTTGATCAATTACACAGTAAGCAGTTGCTACTTAGGCCAAATTAATGTGCTGAGATACCTTTGTTAGAGTCTTAAGAGATTTAAAAAAAAAAAAAAAAAAGGAAAAAGGAAGTACCACCAGACTGATGAGAGAAAAATAGATCTGACTTGACCCTCCGAGTCTGATGCTCTGGGAAATGGTAGGCTCCTGGGAAGATGCCTAATCTGGCCTTATAGATGCAGAAAATTGAGAATCAGGGGAGCAAATGGTAAGCTTACTGACGACTTTGTCTGTAACAAGACCACCTGTTAGCTTTAGTTGCTGTAGATTGGTGGAGCAGAGAGCAGGGCTCTGGCCCCTGAATAGGATTAACCAGCCCACCTGTCTTCAGCTCTTCCACTAGCTTTTATCGTTCATTCACCAGAAGCTTTAAAGAACTAGTAGTGGCCCATAAACAAGTACCTAAGTGCCTGCCTGCGGGAAGCCATCCTTTGACCCACAGTCCCTTGTAAGGAATTCTGAATAGATTTATTTTTTTCTGTGATTAGATTTAGGCTTTTTATTAAAGGTGAGGTATGACCAAGAGGATTAATGCTTATCAACAAGGCTACTTAACATTGCATAGTTTTCTTTTTCTAATGTGCCTTTGCAAATCTTAGAAAACAGATTCTCCTATGATGTGGCTAGAAATTATACAGCTCTAACTCCATGGATCCTGAGACTACATTCCCTACAATGTCAATTAATTTTGCTTCCGGAAGCATATTCTTTCATGTACAGTTTCATCCACGCTGTGTGCTATGCCTAGAGTGATTAGAGGCCTGCTAACATGGATAAAAATAACAAATTAAAAACAGAAAAAAATCCAACAAAACATAATAGCTTTTCCGGAGCAAGGCCAGCACTCGGTCTATTTTTCCTTCCATTTTCTATGTTTTAATTTATAGTGTAAATTAATCGCCTTTCTCCCACCCCTTGATAAGAATGGTCTTCTGCACTCTATTAACCCCAGGTTCTGAAGAGAGGCAATTTCCTAACAGGTGAATTAGCACTAGATAACATTACCTCAAATGCCAAGTCATTTAATGTGTAATTGAAAAAAAATGTCTTAGGATGGGCAAGAGTATGGCAGCTTCTTAAAAAAAAAATTACAAAGAATCTTTACAGACTCCAAACTCCCATCTCCCCAGGGTGATTTCCATGTTAACAAAACACAAAAATGGCCCCCACTACCAGGACTGGAGGCGGACCCCTGAGTTCCAATTACTCTTGTAGCTGACAGTTCACTGGACTGTTGAGCTGCGTTTTTGCACCATTGTGTGGAAGTGGTGAAGCCAGACAGCTGCGTGTGTCTCTCTCTTTGATATGCAGTAATTAGACTGTTCCAGTAATGGAAGGTGGGAGAAAATTTCTACAGAAAATGACTTCTAGTTGTAGGGAGGGGGGGCACCTGGGGAAGGGGGAGCCCCTGGAACAAAGGAAGAAAGAGTTGACTTTTGTCATGAGTACTGGGAAAGGTTTCATGTGTTAACGCAGCTACACAAAATGAAAAGTTGGAATCTCAAATCAGCTCAGGCATAACTGTGTGTTTGCTTCCAAATCATAAAGCAAACAAGTGATTAAGAAAAGCTCATGGGTCAATAATGAGGCCTTGGAGGGATGGACACAAGAGACACCCCTCCCCCCACAGAACTCCAAGAATTCCACACTGTCTCTGCTAGGTGAGTTCATTATGGGTCCATGGCAGTGCCTTACCAGGGGACTGGCAGTTTGACTCCATCCTTGAACTGGCTTCACTGAGAGCTCAGTTCTTTTTGCATTGTTCTTATTGCATTGGCTGCCCTGTACCATTCCCCTTGACTGAGTTTTTGGTTGAAGGTTTCAGTTCCTAGACCCCATAAGGTTAAACACTCAGTCCAGCCTCTCTTCTTCTGTTCTTACCAGACCCCCACAGACTTCTTTATCTCCTGTCTTCCCAATCACATTTCCCTCATGTTGACTTTATAGTTTGAGACATTCAGGTGAACTTGACATTTCCCCCTTTCCTATACTTTCCCCATTCTCTTCCCAGTGTGACTTGAAAATGGCTATTCTCTATACAGAGTGCTGCAAATACCCCCAATCTATTGCAAGTATAACGGATGTCTCGCTTTTCATTCTGATGTATTTTTGAAGGCTTGACTGCCCTTTGCAGCTTTTACTCTCCAACCCCAGACACAGTAAAGAGAATTTGGGGAAAATGCTGAAAGTATCTTTTAAATAAGTTGCTATACTAAAGGAGAATTTTTAATAATACATGTTTTTATATTCTTGCATTATTCTTGATTTATACAATTAAATTTCTATATAATGGTTCTCTGATCTTGTTTTTTTGTATATGACAATAAAAAAAAAACCCCACAGTTTTATCAGGATTCTAAAGTGACTGTATTTTGCAAACAAATATTTAGGATATAGGTTTGACAAAAGAGTGAGGTGCCCATAGTGCCTTTGAGAAGTGAGTTGCTTCATTTAGGTTTTGACAGAAAGGTACAAGCTCTTTCTTTCTGTGATGACAGACCATTTGAAGTGAGGATACGTGAGAGTTTGTCACTGTGAGACTATGATGTAGACAAAAAAGAATATTCTTTACAATTTTTGGTATACCAGTTATATCTTCAGTTTTTTCCATTCTCAGGAGACCATAATTTGAAAGGAAATGAACAAAAGTTTTATAGTTTGTTATAGAAGCTCAGATATACAGTCTTTTAAAATTACATTTCAGTACTTTTCCTATTAGTATCTAATTACATTGCATACTAAGACCAATCTTGAAATATTCCCCAGCTGGAAGATAAAAATGAGTGTGTCGTGACATCCTGGCTGAGAGCTGATGACTGAGATTTAGTCCTGGCCCTTTGTGTCAAGCAAGCAGCATAATGCAGTTTGAAATTATTTGTGATTCTTCACCTATTATTACCAATGGAAAAAATAAAAGAAATGAAGAAGAAGAAGAAGAAGAAGAAGAAGAAGAAGAAGAAGAAGAAGAAGAAGAAGAAGAAGAAGAAGAAGAAGAGGGGGAGGGGGAGGAGGAGGGGGAAGGGAAGGGGGAAAAAGAAAAGGAAGAAGAAGGGGAAGAAGAAGAGGAAGGGGAAGGGGAAGAATAGGAGGAGGAAGAAGAAGAGGGGCAAGAGGAGGAGGGGGAGGAGAAGGAGGAAACAAAGAAAGGACAATCTGAAAGGGCCTTTTTCAAAAATGAGGCTTTCCATCTCAGCAGCTCGACCATGCTGCCTCCAACATTATTACCGCCATTAACATTATTAATTTGATGGCTACTGGGCCCTGAAGACCTGAGAGCTCACCAAATGAACATCTTCTATCTTTATTTTAGGGAGTCATATATTGTTGTACTGACACTAAAATAAAAAAATAAAAGATTAAAAAAATGAAGAAAACCAAAAACATTTCAACCAACACTTGGAAAAATGTATTTTAAAACTGTTTATTTTACTTTTAGTGAAATGCCTGACTTTGTACCACACATGGCATTTATTAGTAAGGCATAGGACATGTAATTGATGTTGGGTTGTAGATATTCAATGACACACTGAGTAGAGCTGCTTCCTTCTGTGCAATACTGCTATGTGTTGGGTTTTTGCAAGTAGGGATTATTTTACTTGAGGCAAGCTTTTACATAACGTTAACTGACCAGCTTATCAGGTAGAATACAGTTGGGTGGGGGTGGCTGAAGGAATGGCTTAGCTCTTAAGAGCACTGGCTGCTCTTTCAGAGGCTCCAGATTCAGTTCTCAGAATGGTGGCTTACAAATGTGTGTAACTCCAGTTCCAAGTGGTCCAGTGCCCTCTTCCGGCCTCTGTGGACACCAGGCATACATAAAAATATACTTTGGGACTAAATAATAATTGACTACTAATCTTTTTATGTTTGTTTTAGAAATTTTATCTCTATTTTTCTTATCTATATTTTTAAAGCTTAATGCTACTAAGTGTGCAATCTTTTTTGCTTAAGTGTGTCAATAGGGTATTTGTAATGAACCCTGTGCATGCAGACTGCAGGCTCATTAACTGATGAAACATGAAGTACATGGTAGGCTTTTACCATATTTTAGAAGAGAAGGAAATCTGGAAAGAGTGGGAAGATAAAAGAAGACTAGAAGGTGAAGGACCCATCTTCTATGGCAGGAGAGGAAAAAGGATTGTGATTGGTAGTAGGTGAACTTCGCACCAAAGCAATATAAGTGAACGCGCGAATTGGGAGGCTATGTGGTTCAAGGGAGTAAATAGTGATTTGAATACCCATATCAAGTTTGGGAAGGTGGCTTTGCTGTCTCTTTGTTAGGAGATATCCTTCCCTGTTCCTTTGTTAGATCCACTTCTCTGACTTCAAGTTTGATGTCTGGTGCTATACGCAATTTTCTTCTATGTGGTTAGGGACTGTCATAATTCCTTTGCAGGCATGCTCTACATAGTTTACTCCTGATTGTTAATGCTATGTATTGTAGAACTTTCTGTGGTTTTATGAGTGTCACCCAGGACCTCTTACATGCTAGGCGAGCCATTTGTCACTTAGCTATAGCCCAACTTTTGTTCTTTGGGACTGTGTCTTGCAATGTAGTTTAAACTGAGTTGGGCTTCACTATGTGGCTCAAGCTGGCTTCACAATAATTATCCGTCCATCACCATTGTGTTTTGGGACTATAGGCTTCTGCCACTATCCCTGGCCAAGAGAATATTTAGTTTATGTATTTATTATTGAGGTTATAGGGAAATCCAAGTTTCATTAGGAATAGTTGTATTATTATTATATTTATTTTATTTAGAATAAATAGACACATGCAAGGTTGAGCCCTGATACGTTTAAAAGACAATAGTTGACCCTAATTCTTTCTCCAAGTATAAGGTACAAACTAGTCATGAGGAATAGTTTCAGATATTAAATAGTAAATGTTCATGTTTATTTCCCTGTGTGCCATTCTGTAACATTATCTGTAATTGAAAACCTCTGCCAGGGTTGATAATTTTACTAAATGTATTTTTGATGTTTTATTCCAAATATAATTGGTCTTGAATTATAAAGGCCCAGTATTTAACATCTGGAAAATAACACTCTGATTGTAGCTGAGACTTGAGGGAAAAAACCCTGCCATGTATCCTGTCAATATTCATCTGACAGAGACTTCCCTTTCCCCTTTCAAGAGAAGATTTTCAATCTGCCTACAGTTAGCTGCCAAAATTTTGGGTTGAGTAGGGAAAATACAGTCAGATGCCCAGATGTTCTTCCTACATGAGACAACACAGTCAGCTCTCTGACACAACCAGGTGCCTGGAAGATGAATCCGGCACATCTGGACTATGTGTTTATGAACTTTTAAAGGATATAGATAGATTTTGCTTTTATAGAAGTATTAAGACAATTTGAAGTAACCACATTTAACATTAAAATGCACATGATACAGTTTAGAGGAACAATGAGTTATTGTCTATATTATGTGTAGTCTTATGACAGAATGTTGACAATTCCATCTCAGGAAGTCCACAAATGCTGCTTATGAAATGTCCAACTCTAATTGAATATTGAATTCTGGTCATTTTATCATTTTTATGTCTGTGCTTTAATACTATATGTACTGCCAGTTTTTCTTGGCTTTTGGCTTATTAGGGTCTCACCATCTTACTGAAACTTTGCCAAGAGAATCTCATTGTCAGTGAGTTCAAATGACCAATTTAAAAAAAATAGAAAGAATGTTTGCTTTTTGTCCATAGCTTAGGAAATGTGGATTATAGTGACAAATATACTGCAAAAAATTATAAATAGTGCCCAAATATGGTAAAAATGCATTTTAAAAGTCCATGTTTAAATGTTTGAACATATAATCAGTGTGTAGCATTTTGAAAAATATGGTAAATCAGTACATGGGAGCCACACAATAGCTCAGTATCACAGTCCTAATATGTGTTGTACTAGGATAGTAGTGCTATTCCTGGGAATACAGATAGGGCTGTCAGATTTTCTTTTCTTCTCTTTTCTTTTCTTTTCTTTTCTTTTCTTTTCTTTTCTTTTCTTTTCTTTTCTTTTTTTATTAGATATTTTCTTTATTTACATTTCAAATGCTATCCCAAAAGTTCCCTATACCCTCCCCCACCCTGCCCTGCTCCCCTACCCACCTACTCCCACTTCTTGGCTCTGGCGTTCCCCTGAGAACCAGGCAGCAAGAAAGGTTAAGTGTCACCAAGCTAGAGTCTGAAGGGAAGACGGCAGACATGGTGACAATAGGATGCTTATTCCATGTGTTAATCAGCTTTTAGCCACTCTGATAATTACTAATGCAAATAACTTAAAAGGAGGAAGAGCTTACTTGTGTCTAGCATTGTTTGGCTCTGCTGCTTTGGACCCATGGCTGCACACTGCCTCATGATGGAGTAGATGGTGAAGAATGTATGTTCACCTCACAGCAGACAGAAAAGAGAGAGAAGGGCTGGCCTACCACATCACCTCAAGGGCACAGCCATCAATACCTCAATTCTTCTCAATTTATAAAAGCTCCACTACCTCCTAGAAAACTATAGGCTGATGATGGAGACTTCATGGGATCTGTGGAATACATATGGACCCTAGGAAGACATTTAAGACGCTAACTATAGCACTCCACAGTGTTAGAGCTAAAGAGCTGGCTCGTACTGGAAAGAGCTTTGTACTAGGAGAGAGGGAGCCCCCAGGCAAGGCTGAGTTCCGTACTCTAGAGTTTGGACACATCTCTGTACAGAATGATGAAGTCCTAGAGTATAGTAATCTTGTCCTCTTTCCTTCATGTTTCCTTCTTCCAGTGTATGTTTGCAAAGCAGGCTTAAAACGTTATTGTCTTGTAGTTAGTGTCACAATACTACTTAAAAGAAGTAATGCAATTATTTACGGAACTATCTCTGTACCCCTTCCTATCTCTACATGAGCTCACTCTACAAAGGACACATCTGTATTGATCTGAGTTGTAAATAAAACAGGAATTGAGAGGGGAGGGAGGAAATTTATATGGGAGAAGCATTAGTGGGGAAGACACAGTTGAGGCATGGCAGGGAAAGCAACAAATAGGGAGTGGAACCAAGCCTAATCTTAAGGCTACCTGACTAACTTTGATTCCATTTACTCTTCTGTAGCAGAAGCTCTTCTTAGTCATCGGTAATCTGAATAGTATTTTAGTAGGTGATAAGAGACAGCTTAACTTCATTAATGGGTTGATGTGATGCAGAATTTAGAGAATGTATGCCTGAGAAAATAACACATAAAAACCTCAACACAAGGTATCAGGAGGGACTATCCTAACCCAATCTGCTTCATCTTACAGTAATGGGGAGGAAAATTAAATGAGGGCTTTGAACATGCACAGAATTCCAAATGTGATTTGACTCCCTCAAATCAGTTACAGAAATTGTGATACCTTAGGGACCTGGGAACTGGCATCTAGGTACCGGTGTAACTTTGGATCTCCTTGCTTTTCCAGCTCAAATTATGAATGCCTTTTTTTCCTTTAAGAAATAGATTTAATACAACAGCTGAGCTCTGTGATAAATTGTCTGAAACTAGTGTGGACCATCTGGCTGTCATGAATGGTCTGAAATAAATCGAACCCAAAGTAAGAAATATAAGGAGACACTAAGTTCCATCTTACTTGAGCTTAAGAGAATGCAGAGTTTTTAAAAAATGCTCTGACTCTCAGAGGCTGCTCATTGCAATATGGAGCATTAACTCGTCATAGATAATTATGACACCCTGACTAGTTCTAGACTATCAAAGCAAAAATAGGACTGTAAAAGAATTCACAGATCTTAGATTGCCAGACAGCCTCCAGGTTACCAACTTCTCTGCTCTGATAAATCACAGTTGCAGACTCAGTTTTTATTTGGCACTAATGGAAATTTAGTGATTTCAAACCCCTGTTTCTTGAGTTCTTTCTCTTATAGGTCCAAACTTGAAAGTACCTGTGCAGCTTTTGGGCCCATTCATTCTTAGGCATTTATTGAGTATTTGCTATATGTCAGACACTGTGACACTGCAAGTACACAGATAAATAAGATATGATCTCTTTCATTGTAAAAATGTGGTCTAAGGAAAAGATGCCTGGGAAACAACGAATGAAGTAAGCCACAAAGAGTTGGGCAAGGCTTCAGTGTGGGAATGGTAGGAAAGGCCACCACGTCAGGCTGGGTAAGATGGAGTAGTCTTTGAAAAAGAGGTGTTTTTAGTGCAAAATGGTCTAAATTGGGGATTTATGATACCTTCCAGAAAGTAAGAGGAGTTTCTTAGAATGTGATAAAGCCTTGAAGCATGGATAGCCTAATTTTATTAGTGGATATTGTATTTCTCATCTTCGTTCTAAGCATAAGGGATGTGGTCTGGATACATTGTATAGGAGAAAAAG